>NW_027397070.1:41932262-42083480 GCF_003265705.2 Callorhinus ursinus
TCTCTCTCTCTTTCTTTCTTTCCTTGATTTTATTTATTTAGAGAGCGCACGAGTGGGGGGAGGGGCGGAGAGAGGGGGAGAAGGAGATCCCAAGCAGACTCCATGCCAAGTACATGAAGCCCGACACGGGCTCAATCTCACAACCCTGAGATCACAACCTGAGCCGAAATCAAGAGTCAGGCAGTTAACCGCCTGAGCCACCCAGGCGCCTGACATCTGGTTTTTTCTCATAGCTCTTCCTTTGGGAGAGTTGTTACATAGTTGGGATGAGGATCATAGGGTGCGTCTTTTCCTCTGTCATCCTGATTCACAGAGTGAACTTTAATCTCCTTGAAACAGAAGATATTATAAAACTATAAATAAATCATAGTTATCATTTCTTACTAATTCAGTAGAATGCCTTGCCAAGATTCTCTGATGTATTTCTTCTGGATATTTAGGATATGGCCTAGAGCCAGGACCTGGAATCAGAAGAGGCTCTAAGCAGAAAAGCTGCCACAAAATCAGGTCAGAGCAGGGTGGGAGGCCTAGCAGATGCCAGGGCAGTGATGATCAAGGGTACACGTGGCAGCGTGGGCAAGGCTTAGTAGTCACACAAGACCTCATACCTTGGCTACTGGAGGCTATTTCAGAAATAATAGTAATTGTTTTTGCCAATGACCTTGGGCAATCAGGAAAAGATTGGATACTTTTGGTGTATTCTATATAAGAAATTATATCATTTTAGAAATATTTGCACCAATAATAATAGAAGAAGCCATTGCTAAATAGTGAGCTTTAATAGACGAGGAAAATTCACTTTTGCCAAACAGCTTGATTTTCTAATTAAATGAAGTATCAGTGCAGCAACAGGGTAGTCTGAAGTGAATAGTTGGTGATAGTAATTGTTTAATTACTATAGCAGAGGCATGGATAAGTTAAAGTGGCAAGTAATCCCAAACCTACTTCATTTTGGTTTTGGGTGAGTATTTAACGCCTGCTGGAAGCCACATCTCCTTCCGGTGTGATTGCATTTCCCTGATTATGGCTGCAGAAAAGCTTTAGGAAGAAAATCATTCATTCCTTGGTCTCTCCATTCTTCCATTTCTTCCTTTCTTTTTTAGAGATGGGGGAGGGGCAAAGGGGGAGAGAGAGAGAGAGAGAGAGCGAGAATCCCAAGCCGACTCTGCACTGAGCGCAGAGCCTGACGCTCGATCTCACAAACCTGAGATCATGACCTGAGCTGAAATCAAGATTTGGACACTTAACCAACTGCCCCACCCAGGCGCCCCTTCATTCTTCCATTTCTATTTCCCTTCCTCTTTTATTCACTTTTTGGGTTTTTTTAGATTTTTATTTATTTTATTGGTCAGAAAGAGACAGCACAAGCAGGGGGAAGCAAGCAGAGCGAGAAGCAGGCTCCCCACTGAGCCGGGAGCCTGACACGGGACTCCATCCCAGGACCCTGGGATCATGACCTGAGCCAAAGGCAGATGCTTAACCGACTGAGCCACCCAGGCATCCCCACTTTTTGTGTTTGTTTAGCTATGGTTTTTGCTCCTTTGAACACAGTGAGTGTTTGGATTTACTGAAGCGTTTACCTTTTTATCTGCTCATTTTCCCCTTATCTCTCAGACCTTCCTTTTGGGATAATTTTCTTCAAGGTTATCCTGTAGAAGTTTGTTTGTTTCTTTCTTTCTTTTTCTTCTTTCCTTCCTTTCTTTTTTTAAGGGAGAGAGAGAGAGCTTGAGAACCATTTGGAGGGTGGTGCAGAGGGACAGGGAGAGAGAGAATCTTAACCAGGCTCCACACCCAGCATGTCTCCATGCCCCATTATGTGGCTCCATCTCACGACCTTGAGATCATGACCTGAGCCAAAATCAAGAGTCAGTCACTCAACCAAGCGAGCCACCCAGAAGCCCCTAGAAGTTTATTTCTTGAGGGCTCATTAAACTTATTGTCATTGTTATTGTTTGGAAAGTGTCTGTATTTTACTCTTGATCTTGAAAGATACTTTCACTGGATATAAAACTCTAACTTGGCAATTAATCGTCATTCTCAAGACAGTATTCCATTGTCTTCTGGCTTCCCTTGTTGCTGTTATCTGTCAGTCTAAATGTTGCTTCCTTATAGTAATCGAACTTTCTGTAGCTCCTTCTAAGATCTTCACTTTGAGTTTGTGGTTCTAAAGATTCACTATGATGAGACTAGGTGTTCTCTCTGTATTTCCAGCTTGGGATTCAGAGAGATAGCTGGAAATGAGGATTGGTATTTTCTTTGAATTTTTAAATTCTCTTTGAAAATCGTCTTTACCTTGTTTGTTCTTCTCCTCCTCCCCCCTTTCCTCCTCCTTTCCCTTCTCATCTTCCTCATCGTGCTCCTTCTTTCTTGCTGGAATTTGATCAGCTGTATTCTCTACTTTTTATGCTATCCTACATGTCTGGTAATCTCTCTCTTATATATATATATATATATATAATTTTAAAGACTTTATTTATTTATTTGAGAGGGAGTGAGAGGGTACAAGCAGGGGGAGGAGCAGAGGCAGAGGGAGAAGCAGACTCACCCACTGAGCAGGGAGCCCAATGCAGGGCTCGATCCCAGGACCTTGGGATCATGACCTGAGCCAAAGGCAGACGCTTAATGACTGAGCCACCCAGGCACCTCTCTCCTTTATAGTTAACATAATTGTCGTCCCTCTGGATTCATTCTGCACAGTTTCCTTAGGTCTCTTTTACAGTCCCCTTTTTTCTTTATTTAGTTTTGTTTCATCTGTTTAACTTGCCCCTTAGGTCTTTTTTTCTTAACCTTTTTTTGTGAAATAAAACATATCAAGAAAAGTGCCTGAAACAAAAATAGCTAAATGATTTATCTGAACAGAACAGCTGTGTAACTAGAAACTAGGTCAGGAAATAGAAGATTGCTAGTACCCCAGGAGCTCCCCTTATGACCCCTTATAATCGTTACCCCCAAGAGTTATCATTATCTTGATTTCATAGTATTCACATTCTTGTTTTTCTTTATACTTTTATTACTCAAGCATGTATCCCTAAGCACTATAATTTGGATATTCCTGCTTTTTAAATTTAATATATATGAAAAGGTCAAGTATGTATTCTTTTGTATCTGTCTTTTGCCCAACATTATGTTAGTGAGATTTGCCTATGGTGTGTGTGACTGTGATTCTTTGCCATATAGTAACCTATTGTATAAAAATATCACAATTTATTCATCTATTCTAATATTGATGGATATTTGGGTTTTGTGATTGGGAGCACTTACAAAGACTGTTGCAGTGAACATATGCGCTCATTATTACTGGGCATATGTATCTATGAGTGGAGTCCTGGATCGTGGAATTGTGTATATGTTTAACTTATATGGATAATGCCAAGCTGTTTGCCAAGGTGGTTTTCACTAATGTATCCTCCAATCAGTATTGTATGAGTGTAACCCGTTGTTCCAGTTGTTTTCAGAAGTGGTTCTACTGATTTACCAAGACTATATGAAAATTATCTTTGTCGTATATCTTGTCAACATTTGGTATTGTCAGATTTTTATTTATTTTGAATTTTACTTATTTTTTAGTACTGCCAGATTTTTACATATTAACCATTCCCATGGGTGTGTAGTAATATTTCATTATGGTTTTAATTTTCACATTCCTGATTACTAGTGAGGTTAAGCATCTTTTTAAAAAGATTTTTTTTAGGGGCGCCTGGGTGGCTGAGTCATTAAGTGTCTGCCTTCAGCTCCGGTCATGGTCCCAGGGTCCTGGGATTGAGCCCTGCATCAGGCTCCCTGCTCAGCGAGAAGCCTACTTCTTCCGCTCCCTCACTCCCCCGCTTGTGTTCCTTCTCTCGCTGTGTCTCTGTCAAATAAATAAATAAAAATCTTTAAAAAAAATAAATAAAAAGTTTTTTTAATCCAAAATATTTACTTAATTATGCCATCTTGCATTTTATTTATTTTTTTTAAAGACTTTTAATTTATTTGAGAGAGAGAATGAGAAAGAGAGAGCACGAGAGGGGGGAGGGTCAGAGGGAGAAGCAGGCTCCCCGCTGAGCAGGGAGCCCGATGTGGGACTCGATCCCCGGACTCCAGGATCATGACCTGAGCCGAAGGCAGTTGCTTAACCAACTGAGCCACCCAGGCGCCCCAAAGATACATTTCTTATAAATCACAACAGATTGGGGTGCCTGGGTGGCTCTGTCGTTAGGCGTCTGCCTTCAGCTCAGGCCATGATCCCGGGGTCCTGGGATCAAGCCCCACGTCAAGATTTTTATTTATTGAGAGAGAGAGAATGGTAGAGAGAGAGCATGAGAGGGAAGAAGGTCAGAGGGAGAAGCCGACTCCCTGCTGAGCAGGGAGCCCGATGCGGGACTCGATCCCGGGACTCCTGGATCATGACCTGAGCCGAAGGCAGTTGCTCAACCAACTGAGCCACCCAGGCACCCCCATCTTGCATTTAAAAAAAATTTTTTTTGGAGTTTTTATTTAAATTCCAATTAGTTAACATACAGTGTAATATTAGTTTTAGGAATATAATACAGTGATTTAACACTTCCATGCAACACCGATGCTCATCACAACAAGGGCACTTGTTAATACCTATCACCTGTTTAACCCATCCCCAACCTACCTCCCTGGTAACCATCTGATTCTGTATAGTTAAGAGTCTGATTCTTGGTTTGCCTCTCTCTCTCTCTTTTTTTTCCCCCTTTGTTTGTGTTGTTTCTTAATTTACACATTAAATTACACATATGAGTGAAATCATATGCTATTTGTTTTTCTCTGACTGACTTATTTTGCTTAGCTCCATCAATGTTGCAAATGGCAAGACTGTTCTTTTTTATGGCTGAGTAATATTCCTCTGTGTATATATACCACATCTTTTTTTTTTTTAAGATTTTATTTATTTATTTGAGAGAGCGAGAATGAGAGAGAGAGAGAGCACATGAGAGGGGGGAGGGTCAGAGGGAGAAGCAGACTCCCTGCTGAACAGGGAGCCCGATGCGGGACTCGATCCTGGGACTCCAGGATCATGACCTGAGCCGAAGGCAGTCGCTTAACCAACTGAGCCACCCAGGCGCCCTATACCACATCTTCTTTATCCATTCATCGGTCATTGGACCCATGGCTGTTTCCATGATTTGGTTATTATAGATAATGCTGCTTAAACATTGGGCTGCATGTATCCCTTTGGATTAGTATTTTTGTATTCTTTGAGTATTGTAATTGCTGGATCATAGGGTAGTTCTGTTTTTAACTTTTTGAGGAACCTCCATACTGTTTTCCAGACAGCTACACCAGTTCGTATTCCCATCCACAGTGCAAGAGGGTTCCCCTTTCTCCACATCCTCACCAACACCTCTTGTTTCTGGTGTTGTTGATTTTAGCCATTCTGACAGGTGTGAGGTGGTATCTCATTGTAGTTTTGATTTGCATTTCCCTGATGGTGAGTGATATTGATCATCTTTTCGTGTGTCTGTTGGCCATCTGGATGTCTTCTTTGGAAAAATATCTATTCATGTCTTCTGCCCATTTTTTAATAGTATTATTCATTTTGGGGGTGTTGAGTTTTAGAAGTTATTTATATACTTCAGATACTAACCCTTTTTCAGATACGTCACTTGCAGATATCTTCTCCCTTCAGTAGGTTGCCTTTTAGTTTTGTTGATTGTTTCCTTCATTGTGCTAAAAAGTTTTTATTTATTTTATTTTTTGACTGAGCATCTTTTTACATTTTATGGATCATTTAGATATCTTCTTTTATGGAGTACCTGTTCAAGTCTCTTGCCCCTTTTTCTTTGAATTGTCTTTTTCTTACTGATTTATAGGCATTCTTTATATATTCTGGCTATGAATCCTTTGTGAGTTAAATGTATTCCTTAAATGTTTTCTCCCATTTTGTGAATTGCCTTTACATTATTTTTTTTTAAGATTTTATTTTTAGGTAATCTCTACACCCAACATGGGGCTCAAACTCACAACCTCAAGATCAAGAGTTGCATGCTGTACTGACTGAGCCAGCCAGGCACCCCATCTTATTAACATAAATGTATTATTTTTTCAGGGGTACAGGTCTGTGATTCATCAGTCTTACACAATTCACAGTGCTCACCATAGCACATACCCTCCCCAGTGTCCATCACCCAGCCACCCCATCTCTCCCACCCCCCTCCACTCCAGCAGCCCTCAGTTTATTTCCTGAGGCTAAAAGTCTCTTACGGTTTGTCTCCTTCTCTGGTTTCATCTTGTTTCATTTTTCCCTCCCTTCCCATATGATCCTCTGTTTTGTTTCTCAAATTCCTCCTACCAGTGAGATCATATGATAATTGTCTTTCTCTGATTGACTTATTTTGCTTAGCATAATACCCTCTAGTTCCATCTACATCATTGCAAATGGCAAGATTTCATTTTTTGATGGCTGCATAATATTCCATTGTGTGTGTATACATATACCACATCTTCTTTATCCATTCATCTGTTAATGGACATCTAGGTTCTTTCCATAGTTTGGCTATTGTGGACATTGCTGCTATAAACATTGGGGTGCACCTGCCCCTTCGGATTACTACATTTGTATCTTTGGGGTAAATACCCAGTAGTGCAATTGCTGGGTCGTAGGGTAGCTCTATTTTCAACTTTTTGAGGAAATTCCATCCTGTTTTCCAGAGTGGCTGCACCAGCTTGCATTCCCACCAACAGTGTAGGAGGGTTCCCCTTTTTCCGCATCCCCACCAACATCTGTCGTTTCCTGACTTGTTAATTTTAGCCATTCTGACTGGTGTGAGGTGGTATCTCATTGTGATTTTGATTTGTATTTCCCTGATGCCGAGTGATGTTGAGCATTTTTTCATGAATCTGTTGGCCATTTGGATGTCTTTGCAGAAATGCCTGTTCATGTCTTCTGCCCATTTCTTGATTGGATTATTTGTTCCTTGGGTGTTGAGTTTGATAAGTTCTTTATAGATTTTGGATACTAGCCCTTTATCTTATATGTCATTTGCAAATATCTTCTCCCATTCTGTCGGTTGTCTTTTGGTCTTGTTGACTGTTTCCTTTGCTGCAGGCGACCCCATCTTTACATTCTTTTAATGTTCTCTTTTGATAATCAGAAGCTCTATATGGTATATAAGAAGTCTTATCCTACTCCTAGTCATAAAGATATTCTCCTACATTATTTTCTTGGAGTTTTGTGGTTTTAAGCTTGCACATTTAGATTTACAGTTCACCTGAAATTGATGTGTGTCTGTGTGTGTGTGTGTGTGTTTGTGTATGTGTGGTAGAGTTAAGTTTCATTTTTTCCCCATACGGATATCCAGTGTTCTAGTACCATGAATTGAAAAGATAAACCTTTCTTCACTGCTCAGCAATGCCACTTTATCACAAAACAAGTGTCTGTATATAAAATCTGTTTCTGGGCTCTCTAGTAATCTGTTTTTCTATTCTTGGCACCTATGATCACAAACTATCTTAGTTACTATTGTTTTATGATGACTCCTAATATCTGGGACAGCAGTTCTTGCCATCTTGTTCTTTTTCCAGAATATCTTAGTCTTGGTCCTTTACATTTCTTTCTTTCTTTATTTCTGCTTTTCAGGTTCCACAGAAATTTTTTTTGATATTTTGACTGAAATTGTATTGCATCAGTAGATCAGTTTGTGGGGAGTAACTTTTTATAATATTGAGTTTTCTAATCTAAGAATATTTATTTAGCTCTCCCTGCTCGGCAGGGAGTCTGCTTCTCCCTCTGACCCTCCCCCCTCTCATGTGCTCTCTCTCTCTCATTCTTTCTCTCAAATAAATAAATAAAATCTTTTAAAGAAATAAAAATAAAAATAAAAATTCTATTGTAAATGAAATCTAAAATTTTTTGTGTTTCTGGTATAAAGAAATGTAGTTGATTTTTATATATTTCTCTTTTATTAAGGAACCTTACTAAATTCATTAATTCAATTTCTCACTTGTAGATTCTTTGGATTTCTGTGTACACTGTTACATCATTGAGAAATGACGATTTTATTTCTTTCCAGTCCTTATACTTTTTGTTTCTTTTCCGATCTTACCATAGTGACTAGGATCATAGTGTCGTGCTTAGTAGAAGTGGTGATAGTAGGTATCCTCGACTCATTCCCTATCTCACAATCACAGCTTTCAACATTTTCATATTGAATATGATATCTGTCATAGGTTTGTTTATAGATCTCTTTACCAGATTAAATACATTGCATTCTTTTTTTGTTGTTAAAGATTTTATTTATTTGACAGAGAGAGACACAGCGAGAGAAGGAAATCAAGCAAGGGGAGTGAGAGAGGGAGAAGCAGGCTCCCTTCTGAGCAGGGAGCCTGATGTGGGGCTTGATCCCAGGACCCTGGGATCATGACCTGAGCCGAAGGCAGATGCTCAACAACTGAGCCACCCAGGGGCCCTAAATACATTGCATTCTATTCTTTGTTTGTTAGGAGGGTTTTTTATTATTATTATTATTATTATGAATAGTTGTTGAATTTTATCAAGTGCTTTTTCTGCATTTCTTTTTTTAATTATTTTTTTAAACAATTTTTTAAGGGGGAAGGTGCAGAGGGAGAGAGAGAATCCTCAAGCAGGCTACCTGCTCAGTGCAGAGCCTGATGCAGGGCTCGATTTCACAACCTTGAGATCGTGACCTGAGCCGAAATCAGGAGTCTGATGCTTAACCAGCTGAGCTACCCAGGTGCCCTTTTCTGCATCTTGAGCTGACTATGAAGTTTTTCTTCTTTATTCTGTGGTGGTGGTGAAATACATTGATTTTTTAATTTCTGGAGTAAATTCAACTTGGTCATGATGTCTTATTCTTTTTATACATTGTTGAATTCATTTTGCTAATGCTTTTTAGAGGATTTTTTTTTTAAAGATTTTTATTTATTGAGAGAGAGAGAATGGTAGAGAGAGAGCATGAGAGGGAAGAAGGTCAGAGGGAGAAGCCGACTCCCTGCTGAGCAGGGAGCCTGATGCGGGACTCGATCCCGGGACTCCAGGATCATGACCTGAGCCGAAGGCAGTCGCCGAACCGACTGAGCCACCCAGGCACCCTAGAGGATTTTTTGTTTTAAAACTGTGTTCATGAGTGATACTGGCTTGTAATTTTTTTTTTTTCTAGAAATGACTCTGCCCGATTTTGATAAGAAGTCATGCTGGTCTCATACAACAAGTTAAGGCTTTCCTTATTTTTGCATTCTCTGGAAGAATTTGTATAAGATTGCCATTTCTTTTTTCTTAAATATTTGACTAGAATCTACTGGGGAAGGCATCTGGAGTTTTTTTTGTTTTTGGTTTTTTAGGAAAGTATTTGAATTATGGGTATCATTTCTTTAATAGTTTTGGAGCTAGTGAGATTTTCTATTTCTTCATGCCTTTTTAAAAAAAATTTTTTTTTTTTATTTAGTTGTAAGTAAGTAATCTCTACACCCAGCATGGGGCTTGAACTCCTGACCCCGAGATCACGAGTGGCATGCTATTCTGACTGAACCAGCCAGGCACCCCATTTTCATGTCTGTTTTGGTAAATTATATTTTTCATCTAAAGCTGCTTTCAAATTTTAAAATTATGGGCATATACTTGCTTTCTGTTGTTTTTTTTTAAGATTTTATTTATTTGATAGAGACAATGACAGAGATAGCAAGAAAGAGCACAAGCAGGGGAGAGGCAAAGGGAGAGGGGGAAGCAGGCTCACTGTGGAGCAGGGAACTGGACGTGGGGCTCGATCCCAGGACTCTGGGATCATGACCTGAGCCAAAGGCAGACGCTTAATGACTGAGCCACCCAGGCACCCCGGGCATATACTTGTTTATAATATCTTCAGACAGTTTTTTTCCCCAATATGAAGAATATGTAGGGATGGCTCCCTTTTCATTTTTTTTTTAGGATTTTATTTATTCTTTTGAGATAGAGAGTAGAGAGAGAGCATGCGAGAGTGCAAAAGCACAAGCCGAGAGCATGGAGGGGAGGGGGTGTACGCATCGCAGGGGGTGGGGAGGAGGAGGAGCAGAGGGAGAGGGTGAAGCCGGCTCCTTACTGAGGAGGGAGCTCTGTGTGGGGCTTCATCCCAGGACCCTGGGATCATGACCTGAGCCGAAGGCAGACACCTAACCAACTGAGCCACCCAGGTGCCCCTCCCTTTTCATTCTTTTTTTTTTTTTTAATATTTTACTTATTTGAGAGAGAGAGAGCACATGAGTGGAGGGAGAAGCAGGCTCCCCGCAGAGCAGGGAGCCTGATGCAGGACTCGATCCCAGGACCCTGGGATCATGACCTGAGCTGAAGGCAGATGCTTAACTGACCGAGCCACCCAGGTGCCTTCCCTTTTCATTCTTGACATCACTTATTTGTTCTTCTCTCTTTTTCTTGATTACTCCTTCTATGGGCTTATCAATTTTATTAGTCTTTTCAGAAAACCAACTACTCACTTTGTTGATCTTCATTATTAGTATGTTTGTGTTCTATTTCACTGATATCTGCTCTCTCATTTTTTTCTTCTACTTGATTGGGTATAATTTGCTATTCTCTATTAGTTCTTCAAACTACTTTAATCTGACCTACTAGACTACCCTACTGGAACTGATGAAATTGATGGCTTTCTTGTTTTCTAATCTAGCAGACACGTATGTGGACTCGTGCTATTCTAGCTCTCAAAAGCATCTGCATCGTTCCTACATCAGACATTCTTCTTGGTTTTCATGTCTCCACACTCTCCTGTCTTCTATCATACTGTTCTTTACTCTTTTTTGTCTTCTGATCTCCCTTTTACTTCACATCTGAATATTGAGGTGGCTCAGGCTTGGTCTCTTCTCTGTCTACCCCAGGGATTGCAAACTCATATATCTACAAGTTCCAGATGGGAAATGTAAATGAAGATATGGAGTAATTGTTTGCATTTTTGAGCATATAGAGATAAACTTCATAAAAAAATATGCTCCCTCCCTTTTTTTCTTTAAGTACAAGGCCTCTATGATCTTTTATTTTCCTAGTTTTAATAGAGACGTGGATCCTGAGAAATATTTCTTTCTATTAGAAAAACAGTGGTGGGGTGCCTGGGAGGCTCAGTTAGTTTAAGGGTCCCACTTTGGCTCAGGTCATGATCTCAAGCAGGGGTGGGGGGTGGGGGGCTAGGGAGGGTGGCAGGCTTCAGTGCTGAGAAGACATTATGGTAAATTAAAGAATTCATGCCTTAAAAAAATGAGGAAGCTGCCATACAGGTCAAGCCAAGTGTTGCCAGGTTGTCCAGTTCTTTACAGAGAAACTTGGAATATAAATTTTTTAAACATGTGAACTTTACTAATTTTTAAATTTTGGTGCAAGTTTTTAAATATGTGGAGACCAAAACAATAATAATATTAAACGTGTCTGTGGATCAGCAGATGTGTCCATGGACCACTAATTTATGTCCTCTATCTACATTTTTCTCTTAAGTGATCTCATCTGTTTTATAGCTTTAAATATTGTTGATAACGCTGATGACTCTCAAAATTAGAACTCCAGCCTTTTAGATCCACCTACCTACTTGATGTCTTCCCTTCAATGTCTGTCATCTCAAACAACATGTTCCTAAAAGAACTCTTGAGTTTTCTTCCCAAATCTCTATTATCCTTAGTGTTCTCCACCTTTTAAGATGAAAATCAGGGAAACATCCAACCCCCAAAGGGCTAACTAACAGAAATGATAAGATTGAAAGTCAGACACATGGTCACCTGGGTGGCTCAGTTAGGCGTCTGCCTTCGGCTCAGGTCATGATTCCAGGATCCTGGGATCAAGCCCCATGTGGGGCTCCCTACTCGGCGGGGAGCCTACTTCTCCCTCTCTCTCTCTGCCCCTCCCCCTGCTGGTACTCTCTCTCTAGCTCTCCCTCTCTCTCTCAAATAACTAAATAAAATCTTAAAATAAAAAAAGAAAAAGAAAAAAAAACCAAACAGGCAGTTATGGTATGCTGGGTTTCTTCAATGGCAAAATATCTAGAAATTCAGAGAAGTAGTTGCAGAAACAGGAAATAACACAGCATGCTACCAGATAGAGGTAGAGGTATGGGTTTCCAGACCCCGCTGAATTACCTATGGTAATGTACAATTATGCGCAAATCACAGATTTCTGCTGTGTTTTAGAAGGTAAAACATGCCTTTCTCTTGGGAAGGTGGGGATGGAGGTGTTAAATATCTTTTTGGCCCCTGTCTCCTGCCTAATATTTTCTAGAGTCTCTGGCTACAGATATCCTTGATCAACAGGTGCAAATAACTGGTGCAACAAAGATTGAATGAAGTGAAGGTTATTTTCCAAAGAGCATTGTTCTGCAGGCCCAGGCTTCAGGCCTACTGGAGATCTGTTTCCTTTTCCTTACCATTAACCCCTTTCTAGTAATACTACCTAGTGCTATCTCCAACATAGATGTTGCCTCCATCTGGTTCTCTACATCTCCTCTGTTTCCTCCCTAGCCCAAGCCTCACGTGACTTTCATCTGGACCTTTGTAGAACCCTCCTGACTGTCCTCCCTGCTTGGACCCCTGTGCACCTACAATCCCTCCTCCATTTAATAACCAAAGTGAACTTTTAAAAATGAAAGTCAGACCATGTCAGTCCTCTGCTTAAAACCCTTTCATTGCTTTGAATAAAACCGACATGTCTTAATTACTTATCTGTACTTAAGGACTTATGTGCTCTGGCTTCTCTCAGCATCTCTGATTTGTCTCCTGTTCTCTTTCCAGCCTCCTATTTTTTTTTTCTCATCGTCTTATTACTTGCCAGGCTTATTAAGCCTTTATTCTGTCACTTGAAAAGGACAAACTCATTTGTATCTCAAAGACATGGTCTAAATTTAACTGATACCATAAACTCTATAGATTAAGGGTGCTCATTAATCTGTTCAAAGCCCAGAAGATGGTCCCAAATCATTCTTTACTCTCTGCTGCCATCGTGGGGTCATTTAAAGAATTGTGGGCTTTTCCAGAAAGTTTTATCAGCTCGACTTCCTGAAGCCAAAATGGATGATCCACTGGCCCTCAGAAAGGAGACTCTAAATCATTGCTGTCTAAGTGAATCACTGAAATACAGAGAAAGTGTTAGAAATTTTGTCTATGATTTTTGATGGCACTATTCATTAAAAGTTTTTACTTTTGTGTATGTTTAATAATGTCTATAACATGTTAATATAGTACTACAAATAGTACTACATGTTTATAATATATAAATACATATTTATTTATTTTTTAAAAAGATTTTATTCATTTATTTGAGAGGGCAAGAATGAGAGAGAGAGAGAGAGCACATGAGAGGGGGGAGGGTCAGAGGGAGAAGCAGATTCCCCGCTGAGCAGCAAGGAGCCCGATGCGGGACTCGATCCCGGAACTCCAGGATCATGACCTGAGCCGAAGGCAGTCGCTTAACCAACTGAGCCACCCAGGCGCCATATATAAATACATATTTATATATGTATGTATGTCCCAGACATTTTTTTATGAGTTCGTGAAGTAGAAGTCAAAGACGAGGGGTCTCTGAGTTTTGTTTCTAACAGCAGCTCTGTGATCTTGACTATCTCCTTTCTGTGGTTTTGGTCACCTCAGCTATGAAATATCCTACCTCGGATTACTTGTAACACTTTGTTTGAACCACTCCTTTGGTATTTACCATGTCATTTCTTTCTTTTTTTAAAAAATATTTTATTTATTTATTCATGAGAGACAGAGGGAGAGAGAGAGAAGCAGAGGGAGAAGCAGGCTCCCAAGGAGCAGGGAGCCCGATGCGGGACTCGATCCCAGGACCCTGGGATCATGACCTGAGCCGAAGGCAGACGCTTAACCATCTGAGCCACCCAGGTGCCCTACCATGTTATTTCTGACGGTGTGAGCTTATGTCTATTGTACTCTACCAATAAGGCTGTAATCCCTAAGTCACATTCCATCTTTTGCGTAACTTTATAGCCGCAGTGGCGCGTGGCCCAGGGCCTGGCATGATGATCCGTGGTAGTGAGAGCAGCACGCTGCCCAGGGTGGGGTTCCCCACTGTAAATAGCTGGGGCAGGTGATTCGTTGTCGTGAGTGGCTATCCCGTACATTGTAGGATGTTTAGTGGCAGTCTGACCTCTACCAGTTAGATACTTGTGCACCCCATCCCCCAACTTGTGACAACCAAAAATTTCTCCAGATGTTGCCATATTCC
The DNA here is from genome assembly GCF_003265705.2 of Callorhinus ursinus. Lineage (NCBI taxonomy): Eukaryota > Metazoa > Chordata > Mammalia > Carnivora > Otariidae > Callorhinus > Callorhinus ursinus. Next base: position 41,946,430 of record NW_027397070.1, read on the forward strand.
CTGGAGTAGTGGAAGGGGCGCAAATGAATCTCAGTTGAGAACTGCCCTTCTAGATCGGGGAATTTTGGTACTAGTCCTAACTTTGTCATTATGCCTGCATGTGTATTCTGTTATTATTATTATATACCTATTAATAATAGAATACACTATTATTAGTTAATAATAGAATTCTATTAATTCTATTAATAATAGAATACATTATGCCTGCATGTGTATTCTGTTATTATTATATATCTGTTAATAATAGAATACAAAGTTTCTTCTCCAGAAAAATGAGGATTGGGATTTCTTGGATGTTTAACCTGGGTTCTGTGGGATAGCTTTAGAGGATCTTTCATTAATGTGAACTTTGCAAGTAAATTTTTCTGGGAATGATTTCTTAGCTTTCAGCTTTTTTCTCCAACTTATCTGTTATCTCAAAAAGATTAAAACTAAATCGTTTGAGAGAGAGATGGTGACAGATAGCGAGAGAGAGCATGAGCAGGGAGGAGAGGGAGAAGCAGGCTCCCCACTGAGCAGGGAGCCCCATGTGGGACTTGATCCCAGGACTCTGGGATCATAACCTGAGCTGAAGACGCTTGACCAACTGAGCCACCCAAGCGCCCTAAAACTAAATCAGTTAATATATGAAGTGATTTTCTTTTCAAGATACAAGGATCCTAGCTTATGCTCAATATACCTTTTTTTTTCCTTAGTGAACACCATTTGTGATCATAAAATGCTGAGAACGCATTTTGTGCTACCAGGATTTAATTATATTGGCAGGTACCAGTTACTTATAGTACTGTATTTTCTACCTGTTGTCAAAAATTGGATCTTGAGGCAGTAACAATACGGTAAATGAGTAGCGTTCCTAGCACGCGTGTTGGAGAGTCTGGATAATGAAAAGTATGTATTTATCATTTGGCACTCTACTCCTTACCCTTTTTTCACTTAGACTTTTAAAACCAGCACGTTTCACGTGACTCAGCCAGCTCTCCTCTGTGTCACTCTTTCTGGACTGCTCACATTTCAGGCTCACATTTGTTTAGGTTGCTTCTTCACAGAATCCATTGCATTTGTTAGCATAGGCTCCTCCTATTTGAACCAAAATTTGGTCAGCCACTTCCTTTGGGAAGTTAAGGATGTCCCTCTTAGACTTTTTTTTGCCAGTTTCATGTTGTACTTGGTGCTGTGGTAGGGCATGACCTGTTTCCCTGTTTTCCTCTGTTGCAGGTGAATTCGGAAGGCAAAGCCAGTCCTCTGTCACTCCTTCAAATGGCCTCCCCAAGTGGCTTCTGTGTCTTAGTTCGCTTGCCCAAGCTGATCTGTGGAGGAAAAACACTACCAAAAACTTTGTTGGACATTTTGGCAGATGGCACTGTTTTAAAAGTTGGAGTAGGATGTTCAGAAGATGCCAGCAAGCTTCTGCAGGACTACGGCCTCATGGTTAAGGGGTGCCTGGACCTCCGGTACCTAGCCATGAGGCAGAGGTAGGGTTGTATGAATGCTGGGGTTCCTGGAGCTGTGGGGCAAATATCTTAGCAAGATTTGTGGAGTCCTGAGAACAGTAAGGAGGCATCCAATATTTTTTAGAAGCCTAGAGGCTTCTGAGATGCATATAAATCTGTGAGGAAATATTCCAGCTTCTGAGAAAACTTTAGTTACCTAGGATTGGTCTTCTTAGATGAAACATTGATAAGGTGTCTCCATAAGCTACAGGTTGTAAAGTGATAGCACCACTGGCTAAATTAGGGCTTCACATTTTGATTTTGCTTTTATTTATTTCTTCCCCATATGATGTATATATATTTTTAAAGATTTTAGTTTTATTTATTTGACAGAGAGAGAGGGAACACAAGCAGGGGGAGTGGGAGAAGCAGGCTTCCCACTGAGCAGGGAGCCCGAGGCGGGGCTCTCGATCCTGGGACTCTGGGATCATGACCTGAGCGGAAGGCAGATGCTTCACCCAGGCGCTGCTCCCCATTTGATATTTTTTGGGAATTTTTAGTTTAAATCCAGAAGATTTAATGTAAAAGTCTGTATTTGGGGCTTCTGAAAAATCAGATGATTTGACTAAGCAAGGTCAGGGGTTCTAGAGGGTAGCAGTTGCTGGGGAGAGGTTGGTGTCTTTAGATGCCCATGCTCTGTCCAATCGCCAGAGTCCCCACCTCTCTCATCCACTGTAACCCCAACTCCTCCTGATAAACATTTGAGTCTGCAAACCCTGCTTTAGGCCAAAAGTAGTGGTAGACTAAAATACACTACTGGGGGAGAGAGATTTCCCTTTTCCTTGGAATTCTATTCTTATGGAAATTCTATTCTAACTTGTTTTTCAGGGAGTGGCAATTACCTTCTCGTGCGTGCGTGTGTGTGTGTGTGTGTGCGCGCGTGTGTGCGTGCGTGCGTGTGTGTGTGCGTGTGTGTGTGCGTGTGTGTGTGTGTGTGTGGTCCTCATTTTAATAATGTGGAGTGAGGTAGCCTCTCTCCCTACCTCAGATGACACTGGCATTAAAAGTTCAGAGGATTTTTTTTTTTAAGATTTATTTATTTATTTATTTGACAGAGAGAGACACAGAGAGAGAGGGAACACGGCAGAGGGAGTGGGAGAGGGAGAAGCAGACTTCCCGCTGAGCAGGGAGCCCGATGCGGGGCTCCATCCCAGGACCCTGGGATCATGACCTGAGCTGAAGGCAGACGCTTAATGACTGAGCCACCCAGGCGCCCCAAAAGTTCAGAGGATTTAATAACTAAGAGAAGGCCTGATTAAAATCTCTTACCATTTTTTAGTTTTAGCTTAGTAGTTTATCTTATGTAAATACAACGCTTGTAAATTATCAAGGGTTTTCAAGAAATATATTGACATATTTACTGTAAGAAAAATTTAAATCTGTGAAAGTATTTGGAGTGTCACTCCAACAGGCACCTCTCACCAGGCCTTCTCCCCCAGCCCCCCGCTGGGCACCACCTCCCCAGAGGTGTCCGCTGTCACTCTCTTCTGTTAGAGGCGATGGGTGTAGGAGCTAAGAGTTGACCCTGGAGTGGACTGTGCGGTGGCTGTCCCTCACTTCCCTAGTCTGCAGCAATAATTAGGTTCCCGCCTCCCAGGATTGGTGTGAGGATTGCAGGAGTTAAACTGCGTGAAGAACTTGGAAAGAGTGTGTCACCCAGAGACGGTGCGGTGTACTGCTGTGTTCAGCTCTTACTGTTCTCATCATCGTCGTCATTGTCACTACCTCCCTCAGAGCCCTCATCAATCAGTGCGTCCTTCCTGATCGCTTCTGTGCAATTATAGTCCTCTCCATGAATAGATAGAAATGAGAGGTGCACGAATTCTCCATTTCACTAAGCGCAGAATGGCCACGCATCAAAATAAGAATTTGGCCAAAGCTGGATATTACCATGAACTTCTCTAGAAATAAGAATGAAGTATTTATCGGGCCTTTCCATGTTTAATGAGATTTTTAAAAACATTTTAAAAATTATTTTATTGTTGAACACTTTTTAGTAGTAAAATTAGAAGTTTTTGCCATTATAGTTTAAGACATTTGACATTATAGTGCAAAGATTATACTTCGCACTGTTAGCTATAGGTTGCTCCTGACATTTGCCATAAGTAGTTGTTACTTTCAGTTGACGTTGGGAGGAACACATTTGTTGGTAATACTTTTCTTCTTACTCTCTATATTTTGTGTTATATGTTAACCAGAGGTAATTTATTATAGAGATTGACTTTGGAATCTTTCCTAGTGAATTGAAATGGCAAAGATGGCATCTTGTTTTTAATTAATTCTCAAGAAATGTGCAACCTTTCCAAATATGACGTTTAAAAAAAGACTGACCTAAATGGAATTAAGTAGCTTAAAAATTAAGTGCTGTCCTTCAACGAGGGTAATAATTTCAAGAATTAAGGAATAGCCATGCTTGAAAAATTATACAGCTATTAAAAAGAATGAAATAGGGGTGCCTGGGTGGCTCAGTCGTTAAGTGTCTGTCTTCGGCTCAGGTCGTGGTCCCAGGGTCCTGGGATCGAGCCCCGTGTTGGGCTCCCTGCTCAGCGGGAAGCCTGCTTCTCCCTCTCCCACTTCCCCTACTTGTGTTCCCTCTCTCGCTGTGTCTCTCTCTGTCAAATAAATAAATAAAATCTTAAAAAAAAAAGAATGAAATAAGTACATTTATACTTATCATGAACGGAAGTATCTGATATATTAAGTAATACAGCACATTGCAGAGCAAAAACCAGAACAGATACCAAAAACACGTTATCTCCTCCTCCACGTAACCATCAGTTTATCTATTTGTGCACAGAAAAGGTCTGGAGAGGGGGGCAGGGGGATGGGTTAGCCTGGTGATGGGTATTAAGGAGGGCATGTACTGATGGAGCCCTGGGTGTTATACAAAGACAGTGAATCATGGAACACTACATCAAAAACTAACGATGTACTGTATGGTGACTAACATAACACAATAAAATTAAATTAAATAAAAAAAAAAAAAGAAAAGGTCTGGAGGGGCCACACCCTACTGTTAGGAGTTATTATTCCTAAGGAGTGGAAGTATGGGGCGATAGGCTTTTACTTTTCACCTGTGATGCTTTCCTGTTGTCTGAACTTTTAATAATAAGCATTCATTACTTTTATAATTTCCAACAAAACAGAAGAGAGTTTTTTGTCTCCCAAAGCCTTAATTTTCATTAATTGAACCAAGACATTATGTATTTTTCCCTAAGTATGTCTGGACCTGTTTTTACTTTTTAGTCAGTACTGCCTTTTGGGGGTAATGAAATCCATCAATTACTGCTGGTTTTTGTAGGGAAAGACTTCCTTTTCTTCATCATTATAATGATTTCATTTCCTACAGTACCTGAGGGAGTCCTGCTTGCAGTAACCCTGACGTGAACCCCCACCTCTAAGCTTCCTGCTCTAAAACTTCTAGTCTCTCACTCGGTAGCCAGGAAGTCAGCTCCACTTATGTAGACCAATGTGTTCTTAATTTCACATTTATTTCTTGTTTGGTATCTCCGAACCTTGGACAAATTAATTTTTTCTGCCACCCTGCAGCTATTTTAATCAGAAAGTGTTTTAAGGGCAGAAAGGTTATTTGTGTTTTTTTGTACCTTCAGTTTTCAAATTTGAAAAATAATTACATGAATACTAGCCAATGCAAATATAGAAACATATAAAGAAGATAGATAATCACCACAAATCCCATACCCAGAGATATCACTAACATGTGATTGATATCTTTCTAGTTATCTCTTTGTGCTTTGTCTCTCTCATAACTAGACTCACACACATACATCTGGAATGTGGTATATATAGTAACATAAAGGGACCACAACATATGTTTTCTCCCACAGTCTCTTTTTACTTAACTAATATGTCATGGACATCTTTTCACATCAATATAGATCCACATCCTTATTTTTTTTTTAAGACTTATTTATTTATTTTAGAGAGAGAAAGAGGGAGCATTTATTTGAGTGGGGGGCAGGGGCAGAGGGAGAGAATCATCAAATGGACTGCTGCTGGCTGAGCATGGAGCCCAGCAGGGCAGGGGAGGTGTGGGACTCCATCCCAGGACCCATGAGGTCATGACCTGAGCCAAAACCAAGAGTCAGATGCTTAACCGACTCAGCCACTCAGGTGCCCCATCCACGTCCTTATTTTTAATAGCTGTATGGAATTTAATTGCATAGATATTTAACCAGCCTTTTGTTGATGGGCATTTAGGTTGTTTCCAATTCTTTGCTCCTATAAATGGTACTGCAGTGAAGATCATTTTATGTGCATTTGTCCTTAGGGTAAATTCCTAGAAGTGGAATTCTTGAATCAGAGAATTTTCATGTTGAAAATTTTGAAAGCTCTCTATTGTTAAACTGTTTTCAGTAAAGCTTATAAAAATGGACTGTTCACAAATTTTAGATTAGACTGATTCTTCATGTTCCACCAATAGTAGATACAGTTATTTTTTTAAATCTTTACAATCTGATAAATTATTTATAATTTTTATTTTATTTCATCTGATGTCTAGTGAGTTTAATTGTCTGCCATCCGTGTATTGGCCATTTAAATGTCTTTTTTGATTTGCCTGTTCTTCTTTTGCCCATTTTTGATACATGACTTACTTATTTCTTATAGAAACAATTTGCTCTGTAATGGGCTCAGCCTGAAATCACTTGCTGAGACAGTTTTGAACTTTCCACTTGACAAGTCCCTTCTACTTCGTTGTAGCAACTGGGATGCTGAGCATCTTACTGAGGACCAGGTACTTCTTATCAGAGTAGTTGAAGAATGGAAGAGCCATTGCTTGTGAAGTATAGTTGTTCGTATAATTGTAATCTTCAAATATAAGTATTGGGGGGAAATACTTGAAAAGAGACTGACTGAGGTAACTGGTCTATAGTTTGTAAATGGTACTTAAGTAACAGAGTAAGAGTCCCTATTGTGTTTTATATTTTTGAGCATTTACTATATGCCAGGCATTTCAGAAAATGTAATTTTTAATTATGAATACAAATGCGTAATTAGAAAACCAAAGTGTTAATAAGACATTGTAAGAAACAGTGTCTTCCTCCCACTCACTGGCAACCAATTTCATTTCTTCCTGGTAATTACCATTATAAATTTAAATTACATGCATATATTACTCTTTCTTATTTTTTTGCAAGTTTTTTTTTTTTTTAAAGATTTTATTTATTTATTTGAGAGACAGAGAGAATGAGAGAGAAAGCACATGAGATGGGGGGAGGGTCCGAGGGAGAAGCAGACTCCCCGCCGAGCAGGGAGCCCGATGCGGGACTCGATCCCGGGACTCCAGGATCATGACCTGAGCCGAAGGCAGTCGCTTAACCAACTGAGCCACCCAGGCGCCCACTCTTTCTTATTTTTCATATTATCTTTTGACTTCTTACAGTGGAAGACATGATTTAATATTCTTGTAATTCCTCCGTCCCCAGACAAATACTTTTTCCCTTCCCCATATTCCCAATATAGCTAAATCATCATTTTTATCAGATTAATATCTACTTATATTGATATTATTTTAGCTGAACCACATAGTAAGCTACAATTAAGTTTTTTTCTTATACAACTTTTTGTTTTCCTAGGAGTAATAATTTGTAGTTTTGTTTGTTTTGTTTTCTATATACCTATTAACTGTTTCAAGCCCGGACCCTTTAATGGAACCCTACATCTTTTCTTGGCCGGTTCTGACACATGAGGTGACTTACTCCTTTCGTTTTCCCTTGGAGCTGTCCCTTCCAGACAGAACCCTTTGTCATCCTGCTTCTTTCCAAGAACCCTGCTGCCCAGCTCTGACCCTGGAATCTGCATTTACCCTCAGCCTAGAGAATCCCTTCACCTTTGTTCTGGAGTAGATCCTCCGTCTTTCAAATTCCATGTCTTTTCCCTTCCTTGTCTTGGAGTACATTAAGAAAGGGAGCATAGGAAATTAATTTATGATACCCTGCATGTCTGAAAAGATATTGGCTTCACTGTCTATGAACTGATATTTTCACTGAGTACAGCAGTTTTGGGTGAAAGTCATTTTCCTTCAGAATTCAAAGGTAATGTTCCCGGTCTTAGAGCTTCCAGTATTGATACTGAGCACGTCACTTGTTTTCCTTTCTGGAGAATCTTCACTTTATTCTTGTTTTTTCTTTTGTTTGTTTGTTTGAAGATTTTATTTATTTGACAGAGAGAGACAGCGAGAGAGGGAACACAAGCAGGGGGAGTGGGAGAGGGAGAAGCAGGCTCCCCTCTGCGCAGGGAGCCTGATGCGGGGATCGATCCCAGGACCCCAGGATCATGACCTGAGCCAAAGGCAGATGCTTAACAACTGAGCCAGCCAGGCGCCCCTATTCTTAGTTCCGAAAATTCATGATGATATACATTAGTGTGGGCTAGTTTTCATTTTAGTATTAGAAGCCAGTGGACCCTTTCAATCTGGAAGCTCATGTCTTTTAGTTCAGATAATTATTCTCATAATATTTCTTTGAAAATTTCCCTCCCTTTTGTTTCTAGAACTCATATTATTTGGATATTGGACGCCCTTGAATTGATCCTCTGATTTCCTAGGAAAAATATTTTCTCTCTGATTTTTCTCTCTCTGTATGTTTTGTTTTACCTTCTGGGAAATTTCCTCAAGTTTATCTTCTAACATTTCTATTGAATTTTTAATTATTCCTATCATAATTTTAAGTGACAAGAGATTCTTGGTGTCCTCTGAATATTCACTTTTAAAATTACTTTGTTTTTGTGTAATAGATACAGTATCTTCTGTTATTTTAGAGTATTAAAGATTTCTGAGGTTTTCTTCTTCCTGTATTGCTTCATTTTCCTCTGAGTTCCTTATATGAAATGTTTGATTTGGTCTTTGTCTTTCACATTAAATATTTTTCTTAAATGCTTAGATACTTGGCTGTCCATTCATATTTAAAGACACATTAAAAAGTTGATTGGGTCCATCAACTGTTGAATGAATAAGTAAAATGTGGTATAGCCTTATAATGGAGTATTATTCAGAAATAAAAAGGACACATGGTACAACATGGATGTGTCTTGAAAACATTATGCTAAGTGAAAGAAGCCAGTTGTAAAATATCATATCAGATTCTATTTTTATGAAATGTTCAGAATATATAAATCTATAGAGACAACAGAACTTAATGGTTGCCTAGGGCTGAAAGAAGTAGAGGATGACTGCTAAAGGGAATAAGGTTTCTTTTTGAGGTTATGGAAGTGTTTTAGTTTTGATTGTGGTGATGGGTTGTGCAATTCTATAAGTTTATTAAAATCCAGAATCTTGCACCATCTGAAAAGACATGTTTGGAACAATTGGAGACATTCAGATAGAGCTGTGTATTATTGTACTTTGTCACTCTTAAAGTTCTTGGGTGTGGTAATGGTGAGGTCATGTAGAAGAATGTCCTTGTTCTTCAGAAGTACATGCTGACACATTTAGAGATGAAGTATCATAATAGCTGCAACTTAATTTTGAAATGTGTTCAGGCAAAAAAAAAGTGTGCGGTGTCCATATTATAAAGAGATAAAGCAAGTATTGACAGTTGTGAACGTCAGTTGGCATTATTATTCTTTTAACTTTTCTTTAGGTTTGAAAACTTTTAAAATAAAAAGTTGGGGAGGAAAAGTTAATTGCTACCAAATTTGAAGCCAAATTTGTGATCCTTTTTATTGTGAGAATTCAGAATTTCCAAAGACTCTTATTCATTCTTTTTTTTTTTAATTTTTTAAGTTTATTTTCTTTAGTAACCTCTACACCCAAAAATGAGACTCGAACTCACAATCCCAAGATCAAGGGTTGCACGCTCTTCCTACTGAGCCATCCAGGTGCCCCTGTTCATTCTTTTCTTTCAATATTTTGTTCTAATTATAAACATAAAGCTTAATGAGATTTTAGAAAATGCTATTTAAATTTGAATTTTAAGAAATGGATTGAGAACATAGCAAATATAGCCAGGGCTTTTGGACCAGTGGGCTTTATTATCAGTACCTATAGATTATAGTCACATGTCAGTAACTGAAACTCTTTTTTTCTCAGGCTACTCACTTTCTCCAGAGATGAATCATCTAGTTTTCTGCCCAAGAGGTATAAGCCCCGCTGCTTACATTCTGGTTGCTGAGTGGGGAAAGGTATTGGTAGTTTCACCAGTCCATATGTACACTTTCCCATAGTCCCTTTCTCAGGTGACACTTTGCCCCCCCCTCCCCCCATGCCAGGCCTGGTGTTACTAGATCCAGATCCTCTGTGAGTTAGCCATTATAGGACTTAAACTTTTACTTTTGGTGGGGGGGGTTGGAGAAGGAGTTATTGCCAGCCCTGTGGTATAAAGGACAAGGTTTAGGTTCTAAGTGTTTTTTATGGAGGCTTTCGCCTAATCTTCTTGTTTTCACCCCTACACGTACTTGCTTTCACAGATACCTGGTGCTTCCCATTCCTAATGTTTTGCCATTCTCTGTGGCTCAAATTAACTTAATTCTTGGAGTTTTGGCTTACCACCCCCACAGACCTAGATTTTAGCCTTCTCTTGTTTGCCAAGTTGGTCGCTACTTGTTCATCCTTCCAAAATGTTGTTATTGGAAAGATTTAGCTGATATCTTCAGGTTAACATTATCCTGTGAGAGAGTTTTGGTAGTCAAATTATCTGAATTTGTTTTCTGCAGCTATTTCTGACTTTCTGTGACCCTACGTAAGTCACTTCTTTGTGCCTTGGTTCCTTTCTTTTTTTCTTTTTTAAACAGTTTTATTGTGGTAGCACTTACATACGATATAATTCAGACACTTAAAGTATACAAATTGGGGCACCTGGCTGACCCAGTCTGTAGAGCATGTGACTCATAATCTCAGGATCGTGAGTTCAAGCCCCATGTTGGACATGGAGCCTACTTAAAAAAAATAATAAAGTGTAAAAATCAATGGATTTTAGTATTTTTATAGGGTTGTGCAACCATCACCACTAATTTTAGAACATTTTTATCACCCCAAAAAGAAACTCCATACCTGATTAGCAGTCACTTCCCATCCTATAGTCACATCCCATCCCCCCCACAACACCCTAACACTAGGCAACCACTAATCTACCTTTTGTCTTTATACATTTGTCTATTTTGGACATTTCATATAAATGGAATCATACAATATATGGTCTTTTGTGATTGGCTTCTTAATTTTCCATGTTTTTGTGGTTCATTCATGTTTTAACATTTATTGGTACTTTATTTCTTTTTATTGCTATGCAATACTCCATTATATGGATATATTACATTTTGTTTATCCATTCATCGGTTGGTGGAGGTTTGGATGGCTTTCATTTTTTGGCTGTTACGAGGAATGCCACTATAAATATTTGTGTATAAAATTTTGTGTGGACATATATCATATGTTTTTACTTGTCTTGGGTGTATACCTAGGAGTGGAATTGCTGGATCATAAACTTTATGTTTAACTCTTTAAGGAACTGCCAGACTGTTTTGCAAAGTAGCTGTACCATTTTATTTTCTTACTGGCAAAGTGTGAAGGTTCCAATTTTCCACATCCTCACCAACACTTGTTACTATCTTTTTGATTAGAGCCATACTAGTAGGTATGAAATGGTATTTCATTGTGGTTTTGATTTACATTTCCCTGGTGGCTAATGATGCGGAACGTCTTTTCATGTGCTTGTTGGCTATTTGTATATTTTCTTTGGAGAAGCATCTATTCAAATCCTTTGCTCATTTTTTAATTGAGTTGTTTGTTTTTATATTGTTGACTTTTAAGAGTTCTTTATATATTTTGGACCCTAGTCCCTTATTAGATATATAATGTGTAAATATTTCCTCCCATTCTTCAGGTGGTCTTTTCACTTATTTGGTTGAGGTCACCATTTGAAGCAAAAAAGATTTTAATATTGATGATGCCCAGTTAATCTATTTTTTTGCTTATCACTTATGCTTTTAGTGTTGTATCCAAGAAATCATTGTCTACTCCAAGGTCATGAACATTTACTCCTATGTTTTCTTTTACAAGTCTTAGATTTTAGCTCTTACATTTATGTTTATGATCCATTTTGAGTTAATTTTTGTGTGTGATGTGAGGTAGGGGTCCAATTTTATTCTTTTACATGTGGTCATCCAGTTGTCTCAGCAGCATCTGTTGAAAGTGCCTTGGTTTTCTTAACAGTTTGTTAAAAAGCACTTTATTTTTTTTTTTAAGATTTTATTTATTTATTTATTTGAGAGAGCGTGAGAGAGAGAATGAGTGGGAGGAGAGGCAGAAGGAGAAGGAGAAGCAGACTCCCCACTGAGCAGGGAGCCTGACACAGGGCTCGATCCCAGGACCCAGGGATCATGACCTGAGCTGAAGGCAGACATTTAACCGACTGAACCCCCCAGGTGCCCCTAAAAAGCACTTTAAACTGTTCACATTCAAGCACACTCTTTTCCTGTGGGATACAACCTGCTGGTAGATGTATAGATTGTTGAGTCTAGGTGGAAGATTTTATCCAAACCTATTTTATTCTAAAAGCATAAAAAATCCTCCCTAATAGTATTATTTACCAGGCTTGGTTACTAAAGATAAATTAAAGGAATTTTAAAGTCTTTACTCCCTTTGTTGGGAAAAGCTATTAATGATAGTTTTGGCTACTTTTATTTATGACCAGCTTTTCCGTCACCAGTTGCTTGGGAGGGTGGCTTACCATTATTAAATAAATGAATTCCAGAAATGAGCCCTTTTGACTTTTGATTTGAGGCCCATGCTTGAAACCCATGCTTGTTTTCCACATCTTAATGGCAGGTTGTTTCTGATTGAAAGTCACACAGGCCTCTCAGTAAATCTTGTCTTCAGGTGTTCTAGATGATGGCCACCTCCAAAGTGAATTTCATGTACTAGTTGTCAAACTTGTGGTGACTACCCTTACCCAAACTTGAGAAAAATCTGTCTATCAGATTTGGTAATAGATAGAAAGAAACTTCACTGGGTTTATATAGGTTAGGATTTTTGACTATTCAAAGTCATTATTTTAACATAGACAAGAAACATGAAGATTGATTATACTATTCAGTTTACTTTCATATAGTGTGAAATATTTTATCATAAAAGGTTTTTAAGAAGTACATGGTGCTAAGGGTATTGTACATCTTGAATTAGAATTCTGAAAGTTGTCTGCATCCTTGTGATTGACTTGGAAATTGCACTCTCTGGTTTGCCTTCCAGATTCCACTGATCTCTGACTTTTCTCTTCAGGTGATTTATGCTGCCAGGGATGCCCAGATTTCAGTGGCTCTCTTTCTCCATCTTCTTGGATACCCTTTCTCTAGGAATTCAACTCTAGATGAAAACGATGACCACGTGGGCTGGAGAAAAGCCTTGGAAAATTGCCAGGATGTGGTAGACATCCCATTCCGAAGCAAAGGACTCAGCCGACTGGAGGAAGAGGTTAATGGGGAAGCAGCAGAAGCTCAGCAGAAGCCAAGAAATAAGAAGTCTAAGACAGATGGAATGATGGCAGGCAACCACCAAGGGAGAGATCCCAGAAAGCATAAAAGAAAGCCCCTGGGGGTGGGCTATTCCGCCAGGTAACTGAGTTGTTCTCTGTCTGGTAGAGAGAGACTCAGAGGCCCAGCCTCCAGCAAAAGTCATGATGCTTCATCTTGGGTCTGGGGAGAAGGTTGTGTAGTAGGGTAGCAGGTGCTCCAGAGGTTAAATTTTTTTTCCCCCAGAGGTTAATATGATTTTCCCTTTCCTTCAAGGACATTTGGAGCTATCCTTTGATCTATTTGTGTATTTTCCTCCTTTTCCCCTTCTTTTACTTTGTAATTTTTAGAATTGAATGGATATAAGGAGAGCTTAACCTAGCTTTGTTACTGATCCTGATATGACCTGAGCCTTGTAACTTCTCTAGTTATAAATGAGGGTATAATTATTACTCCTTGCTTGCTCAGGATATCTGTGAAAATGAATAACATGAATTTGCCTCATACATTTCGGGAGAAATGCATCATCTGATTTCCTCCTCATTTGGTATTTGATTATTTAGAAAGGCATCCAGCTCTAAGCCAATATCATTCTCTAACCAGTGAGAGTTTTTCTGTACAACTTACGCCTCTGTTGCAAAAAGATGACTAGTAAGTACTTTGGAGTGGAAGTTTGATCCCTGTAGCAGAGTGCCTTTAGGAAATGAATGATTAAATTGAAGCAAGTATTGCGTATGAGCCAGAAATAAACCCATGTGGCCCTCATTACTTCAGCTTGAAGTTCTTTAATTTTAATTTACTTTGTTTAATCCAGTGATTACTCTGTAGAGCAGTTTTCTTGGTGCTTTGTTCCTGTTCGCCTTCACAGCCGAGCTGTGTATATACTACCCAACTCACTCCTTGTTCCATAAATATAAAAACTAGATAAATGAATTCATTTTTAGTTCCTAGGCCTTGCAGGTGGAGGAACAAACACGCTTTTTTTTTGCCCTATTTTTTTCCATAAATATAATGTTTGACCCTAATGTTGAGGATAGCTGGAGTCACTCAGAAGACAACATGGGAGGAGCGTCTGGGTGGCTGTCGGTTAAGCGTCTGCCTTTGGCTCAGGTCACGTGGGATTGAGCCCCGCATCGGGCTCCCTGCTCAGTGGAGAGCCTACTTCTCCGTCTCCCTCTGCTGCTCCCCCTGCTTGTGTGCTCTTTCTTAATCTCTCTCTGCCAAATAAATAAATAAAATCTTAAAAAAAAAAAAAAAAGAAAGACAACATGGGAGGCAACTGATACCTTGACCCAGAGCTAGCTTCCAGTTTTAGATTAATCTCTCCTTTCCCTGCAGAAAATCACCCCTCTATGATAACTGCTTCCTCCATGCTCCTGATGGACAGCCCCTCTGCACTTGTGACCGAAGGAAAGCTCAGTGGTACCTGGACAAAGGCATTGGAGGTGTGAGACTTACCCGTCCTGTTTCATCTATATTTAGGTGCATGTGGGTACAGGCAGGAGGTGGAGAGAGAGACAAGGGGCGGGGAGGGATAGGAGAAGGCAGAACGACCTTGAGACAAGTGGGATGTGGCTGTTCAGAAGCCAGAAATCATGATCTCTGCCAGGACACTGCAGAGAACATTTCAGGTGGGGCTTCTTTCCTGAGGGACAGGTGGGCAAACGCTGACCTCTTGTCTTTTCTCTAAGAGCTGGTGAGTGAGGAGCCTTTTGTGGTCAAGCTACAGTTTGAACCTGCAGGAAGACCCGAATCTCCAGGAGACTATTACTTGATGGTTAAAGAGAACCTGTGTGTAGTCTGTGGCAAGAAAGACTCGTACATTCGGTGAGTGTGGGGTTGGGCCACCCAGACTGCCTGCCTCCGATGGAAACTGCCTTGGTAGCCACATGTGGAGCTCTCAGGTATTGGTTGAATCTGCCAGCTTTGGCTGAGAGACTTGTCTGTAGGGGTCCTCCCAGTTTTCCCGAGAACTTCTCCCCTCTGTGTGGTCCTGCTGCCGTGCTCTCCTGCCTATCCTGAGCCCCGTTCTTGGTTTTAAGAATGCAGTACTCTTCTTAGTAACAGTTTGCCATAAAGAGAGTGGTTCCCCTTTGCTCATGAAAGACTGGGGACCCATTTCTTTCAGAAGCTGCCTTTCTCTCTGTGTCCTTATAATCTTCCCATGAGTGGCTCACAACTTTCTGAGCCTTGATACTGTTCGTGGCGTACAGGCATACCTAGGCATACCTCAGAGCTATTGCAGGTCTGTTTCCAGCCCACCGTAATAAAGCAAATACCGCAGTAAAGTGAGTGAGTCAGGGGTGCCTGGCCGGCTTAGTCGGGGGAGAGTGCGATTCTTGATCTTGGGGTTGTAAGTTCGAGGTCCGCGTTGGGTGTTGAGATTACTTAAAAATAAAATCTTTAGGGGCGCCTGGGTGGCTCAGTCAATTAGATGACCAACTTTGATTTCAGCTCAGGACATGATCTCAGGGTCATGAGATCAAGCCGCATTGGGGTCCATGCTGGGCATGGAGCCTGCTTAAGATTCTCTCTCTCCCTCTGCTCCTACCCACCCCCACTCACACTCCGTCTCTTTCTAAATAAATAAATAAATAAAGTCTTCAAAAAAAAATGTGAGTCAAATGAATTTTCTGGTTTTCCCAGTCATTTAAAAATTATGTTTACACTATACTGTAGACTGTTAGTTGTGCAGTAGTGTTATATCTAAAAAAACAATGTATATACTTTTTTTTTTTTAAAGATTTTATTTATTTGACAGAGACACAGCGAGAGGGAACACAAACAGGGGGAGTGGGAGAGGGAGAAGCAGGCTTCCCGCTGAGCAGGGAGCCCGAAGTGGGACTCGATCCCAGGACCGTGGGATCATGACCCGAGCCGAAGGCAGACGCTTAACAACTGAGCCACCTAGGCACCCCGCAATGTATATACTTTCATTTAAAAATATTTTATTGCTGGGGTGCCTGGCTGGCTCAATTGATTAAGCATCCGACTCTTGATTTTGGCTCAGGTCATGATCTCAAAGTCGTGAGATCCAGCCCTGCATCAGGCTCTGTGCTGAGCATGGAGCCTGCTTGAGCTTCTCTCTCCATCTCCTTCTGCCCCTCCCCCCCTGCTCACTCTCTCTATATAAAACAAAACAAAACAAAACCTTTATTGCTGGGGCACCCGGCTGGCTCAGCCAGCAGAGGATGTGACTCTTGATTCTTGGGGTCATGAATTCGAGCCACGTGTTGGGTGTAGAGATTACTTTAAAAATACATAATAAATAAAAATACTCTATTGCTAAAAAATGCTCACCACATCTGAGCTTTCAATGAGCCGTAATCTTTTTGCTGGGGGAGGTTATTGCCATGATGTTGACGGTTGCTGACTGATCAGGGTGGTGGCTGTGGCAGTTTCTTAAAATAAGACAACAGTGAAGTTTGCTGCAATCGATTAACTCTTCATGAATGATTACTCTGTAGCATGTGATGTTGTTTGATAGCATTTCGCCCATAGAAGAACTTCTTCCAAAATGGAGTTAGTCCTCTCAGATTTTACCACTGCCTAGTCAACTAAGTTCATGTAGTATTTTAAATCCATTGTTGTCATTTCAACAAGCTTCACAGCCTCTTCACTGGGAGTAGATCCCATCTCAAGAAACCTCTTTCTTTGCTCATTCAACAAGAAGCAACTCCTCAATCCATTTAAGTTTTATCATAAGATAAAACAATTGCTACAGTTCGGTCCCATCTTCAGGTTCCACTTCTAATTCCGGTTCTCTTGCTGTTTCCCACCACATCTGCAGTTACTTCCTCCACCAAAGTCTTAAACCCCTCGAAGTCATCCATGAGGGCTAGAGAGTCCTGTTAATTAGTGTTGGTATTTTGACCTCTTCCCATGATCATGAATGTTCTTAATGGCATCTAAAATGGTGAATCCTTTCCAGAAGGTTTTCAGTTTACTTTGTCCAGATCCATTAGAGGAATCTCTGTTTATGGTAGCTATAGCCTTATGAAATGTATTTCTTAAATAAATAAAAAGACTTAAATATCAAAATTACTGCTTGATCCACAGGCTGCAGAATAGATAGCGTGTTAGCAGACCTGAAAAGAACATTAATCTCGCTGTACATCTCTATCAGAGTTCTTGGGTGACCAGATACACTATCAATGAGCAGTAATATTTTATTTTTTTTTAAAGATTTTATTTATTTAATTGACAGAGAGAGAGAGAGAGAGAGAGACAGAGAGAGAGGGAACACAAGCAGGGGGAGTGGGAGAGGGAGAAGCAGGCTTCCCGCCGAGCAGGGAGCCCGATGCAGGGCTCGATCCCAGGACCCTGGGATCATGACCTGAGCTGAAGGCAGTTGCCTAACCAACTGAGCCACCCAGGCGCCCCAGTAATATTTTATTTTTTAAAGATTTTATTTATTTATTTATTTGAGAAAGAGCACAGAGCATGAGTGGGCAGCGAGGGACACAGAGAGAGGGACAAGCAGACTCTCCACTGAGCAGGGAGCCTGATGTGGGGCTCCGTCCCAGGACCCTAGGATCATGACCTGAGCCGAAGGTAGACACTCAGCTGACTGAGCCACCCAGGCACCCCCAGCAGTAATATTTTAAAAGGAATTTTGGGTTTTTTTCCTGCATAGTAGTCCCAACAGTGGGATTAAAATATTCAGTAAACCATGTGGTAAACAGGTATGCTGTCATCCAGGCTTTGTCGTTCCGTTTAGAGAGCACAGGCAGAGTAGATTTAGCATAATTCTGAAGGGCTCCGGGATTTTTGGAATGGTCCATGCGCATTGGCTTCAACTTAAAGTCACCAGCTGCATTAGTCCCAAGTAAGAGAGTCAGCCTGGCTTTTGAAGTTTTGAAGCCAGGCATGGACTTCTCCTCTTTAGCTGTGAAAATCCTAGATGGCATCTTCTTGCAGTCGAAGGCTATTTCATCCATAGTGAAAATCTGCTGTTAAGTGTATCCACCTTCGTTAATGATCTTAGCTAGATCTTCTGCATAACTCACTGCAGCTTCTACATCAGCACTTGGGGCTTCATCTTGTACTTTGATGTTTAGGGAGATGGTTTCTTTCCTTAAACCTCATGAACCAACCCCTGCTGGCTTCAGACTTTTCTTCTGCAGCTTCACCTGTCTCAGCCTTCACAGAATTGAAGAGTTAGGGCCTTGCCCTGGATTAGGCTTTGGCTTAAGATAACCGAATGGCTGGTTTGGTCTTCTGTCCAGACCACTAACCTTTCTCCATGTCAGCAGTAAGGCTGTTTGGTTTGCATAGCATTTATGTGTTCACTGGAGCAGCACTTTTAATTGCCTTCAAGAACTTCTCCCGTGTAGTCACAACTTGGCTAACTGCAGCAGGAGGCCTAGCTTTTGGTCTGTCTTGGCTTTCGACATGCCTTCCTCACTAAATGTGATCATTTCTAGCTTTTGATTTAAAGTGGGAGACATGCCTCTCTTCCTTTCACTTGAACACTTAGAGGTCATTGTAGTAGGTTATTAATTGGCCTGATATCAATATCATTGCATCTCAAGGAGTAAGGAGGTCCGAGGAGAGGGAGAGAGACACAGGAATGGCCGGTTGGTGAGGCAGTCAGAACACACGCATTTATCTATTGAGTGCGCTGTCTTACGTGGGCGTGGTTCATGGCCTCCCAAAACAATTACTATAGTGACACCTAGGATAGTGATCACAGATCAGCATAACAAATATAGTAACAATGAAAAAGTTTGAAATGTTGAGGGAATTACCAAAATGTGACACAGAGACACAAAGTGAACAAATGCTGTTGGGAAAAAAAAAAACAGGGCCAATAAACTTGCATGATGCAGAGTTGCCACAGACTTTCAATTTGTAAAAAATGCAATATCTGGAAAGTGCAGTAAAGTGAGGTATGCCTGTATTCAGAGGCCTGAAGGCACACTTTGGCTATACTCCCTGGCTTCAGTGGAGTAACTCACTTTCCTACTCTCCTCTTACTAAGTGAGACAAATAGTTGTGAATGCCAAGAGTTTTTCCTGAGAGCTCAGTTCTCCTTGGAAAAGAACCATGGGCCTTGATGAGCCACGGACATAGTCTGAGTAAGGGGTTCCTCAGATGAGGAAATTTGCTTTTTTTTTAAAAAAGATTTTATTTATTTATTTGACAGAGAGAGACACAGTGAGAGAGGGAACACAAGCAGGGGGAGTGGGAGAGGGAGAAGCCGACTTCCCGCGGAGCAGGGAGCCTGATGCGGGGCTCGATCCCAGGACCCTGGGATCATGACCTGAGCTGAAGGCAGCCGCCTAACGACTGAGCCACCCAGACGTCCCGAAATTTGCTTTTTTTAGGTCACCAGGCTTCCAAAATTTCAGGAGTAGAGGGACCTGCTACATGCTTTGAGAGAGTTATTTTCCAGGTGTTAAAGGTCATTAGAATTTTTTTTCATTTCTCTGATACTTTTCCTTCTGGGAGCACAGTTGTTATTAGCCTTCCCCTGCCTTGGCCCTCCGCTGACTCTTGCTAGCAGGTGGTATGAACTTGCTCCTCGGAGAGAGGAAACTAAGGCACAGCTAGGCAGGTAGGCCGAGAGTGGAAGAAGCAGTATTGCCTTTAATCTCTGTTGGGTTGTGGTGCCCAAGGCTTCTCAGTCCTGTGTAGGCCCAGATGAGAATCCCAGTGGCCTGCCTCCTAGCTCCACCTGTGTTCTGTGTCCTTTGCTAACGAGCACTGCCTTCTGGGTGGGCTTGGCAGGAAGAACGTGATTCCGCATGAGTACCGGAAGCACTTCCCCATTGAGATGAAGGACCACAACTCGCACGATGTGCTTCTGCTCTGCACCTCCTGCCACGCCATCTCTAACTACTATGACAACCACCTGAAGCAGCAGCTGGCCAGAGAGTTCCAGGCCCCCATTGGCTCCGAGGAGGGTCTGCGCCTGCTGGAAGACCCTGAGCGCCGGCAGGTACGCTCTGGGGCCAGGGCCCTGCTCAACGCGGAGAGCCTGCCTGCTCATCGAAAGGAGGAGCTGCTGCAAGCACTCAGAGAGTTTTATAACACAGACACAGTCACGGATGAGATGCTTCAAGAGGCTGCCAGCCTGGAGACAAGGTACAGTGGACAGTTCTGGTCTGAGAAGGGATTGAGGAATAACCCAGTGGCATTAACCCTGACTACTTAGTGAGGATGCTTGCCAGGAAGGGGGCGGGGCATTAGCCATTTAGTGCAGAGCATAGCCTCCTCTTCTCCCACTGAGCGTCTAATGGCTTAAAATACCGTAGGGCTGGGAGTGAAGAATCAGTTTGAGGATTTCCTTTCCATAGGAGACTTGCCTTCTGTCCTTGACCCTTTAGGGTCATCTACATCCAGTCGTTTTCATGATTAGCAGATGAGCTCAAATGCAGTGGAGCTGTGCCTTAGGCATTCTATGCAGAAGTAAATCCTAAAGTTGGCACAGGAGATGAAAATAATCCTCAAAAAATACCCTCGGGTCTCTGAAGTTGCTCATGAGTACAACGTATGTGGCTTTATGTCTCTTATCTTACCCAGGTCTGTGGGAACTGAGACCAATGATTGGATTCATGTTCGCTGTCTCATCTGCACTCAGGGTCCTGGCCCACCGAATAGAATGTTGGCCAGAATTGCTCTTACTGTTCATGTTACTTTTCTCCTTTTTCCTTCCTTCTTTGCTTTCTCTCCTTCCCCATGAGTACAGAGTTGAACTCGTGACTTAATTCAGTGTTCCTCAGTGAGAAGCCAATGGTCCTGAGAAATGAATGGGTACACGGCTGCGTGAAAGAGACTCTGGGCCACCTGCTCTAGTTTTGCTTCCCGGTATCACTTTTCCAGTAGTACTAGGGACTGAAGGAATTGCACTGATAAGTTCACAAAACCGTGAGAGTGATGCTGGTGGCCTATACAGTTTCATTACCCAAAAATCTTAAAGATAGCAGCAACATTTATCAAACGGTTATAGATATCCTCGTCTACTTAACCAAGCTAATAAACTTTCTATAAATTGCCTTAATTGGTTCTTCTAACAACCCTATGAAATAGGATTTAGATTTCTTACTGGTAACTGCTAGCATTATATCTTGCATTTCTTAAATCTTTTGAAGTTGAAAAAAAACAGTACTAATGAGTTTTATCCTTATAACTATTTTATGAGGTTGTAGAATAGATGTTATTTTCCAAGTTTTATGTTCGCTACCCTGAGGTTAAAGTTAAGTAACTTGCCAAGATCTGATTAGAAATTAGTGAGACTGGTTCCTTTGGCCAGTTCCCAGATGTATTTGCTAAAACAACTAAACTTTCCCCTTTGAGCCACGGACCTTTCTAACCAATCACCTTGCTGACTTGGATAGAGGGATGCTGGACTTGGATGTCGGGGGCCGAGAAGAATAGCTGTTTGGGGGGAGCTAGGCATGTTAGTGGTACACTTGTGAGCTAAGCAGTAAAGTGGCTGCAGACCCCGAGAGAGCACTAGCACTGCTAGAATTGGGGAGAGGGTATTGAGAGGGGGGTCTGGGTGCAAGGAGGGGAACTGAGTCCATAGGGTTGGGGCTTCCTCAAGAAAAGTAGTCATTACTCACGGGAGGTGAAAGCACTGTTTGCAGGGCATTAGAGCACTTTTTAAGGTCTCTCTGCTTAGTTAGGAAGAAGGCAGGGATTCATCTTCCATTAAACAGCACCGGCTGCACAACTATTTCATAGGACCAAAACATGTCTCTCATGGATGTGGTTTGGCATTCTTTTTTTTTTTTTCTTAAAGACTGTAATTTTGAGTAATCTCTACACCCAACATGGGGCTTAAACTTACAGCCCCAAGATCAAGAGCTGCATGCTCCACTGACTGAGCCAGCCAGGTGCCCTAAGATTTTTTTTTTTTGTTTTTTTTTTTTTTTAAGTAATCTCGAGGCCCAACGTGGGGCTCGAACTCATGACCGTATGATCAAGGGTTGCATGTTCTACTGACTGAGCCAGCCAGGCGCCCCCATCTTTTTTTATTTATGTTTTTTTAAAATTGAAGCGTCGTTGACACAGTCAACAGAATGTTACAGTAGTTTCAGGTGTACAACAGGGATTCACCAAGTCCACGTGGTATGCTGTGCTCACCACAGGTGGAGCTCCCGCCTGTCACCACAGAATGCTATTACAATACCACCGGCTGGAGTGCCTGTGCCGGCCGGCTTGGCATTCTTTCTGGAAGGAAGCAGGCACTAAAGAAATGTCCCACCTTGCATTTTACATGTAGGTGTTCCAGTGTTTGAGACATTGGAACATGTGGGGTGATGTAACAGCCCCATATAGGTACTAAGTATGGTTGAGAATGAATAACTTAAAAGAAGGGCGGCTGGTACCTGAGTAACCCTGGAGGAAATAAAAGACCAACGACATTCTTCACTCATTGTCAGCCAGACAGTACGGCCCCTGGAGTGGGGACTGAGCAACCTGCAGGGGCCTTCCCACAAATACAGCTCAGAATCCCCGAACACCTTTCTGTTGGACTGTGTGCAGTGTGTCCAGACTACTTTAAAAAGGCACATGTAGGAAAGATGCTTTAAAAACAAAGTAGGGGGCGCCTCGGTGGCTCAGTCCGTTAAGCGGCAGCCTTCGGCTCAGGTCATGACCTCAGGGTCCTGGGAGCGAGCCCATGCTCAGCGGGGAGTCTGCTTCTCCCTCTGCCCCTTCCCCTCCTGCCCATCCTCTCTCTCTCTCTCTCAAGTAAATAAATAAAATCTTTTTTTTTAAAGCATTAATGCAATCAACCCTTTAGAAGTCTAGCACCTCCTCATCTACCCTTGTGGAAGCCCCTTGGCCTGCAGCATTTGGAGCCATCTGTGCCACCATGCCATGCTTGCCTCCCTCAGACCCCTGTACTTTGTGTCTTGCCAGGATTTCCAACGAAAACTACGTCCCTCACGGGCTGAGGGTGGTGCGGTGCCACAGCCGGGGCGGGCTGCGCTCCCTCATGCAGCTGGAGAGCCGCTGGCGTCAGCACTTCCTGGACTCCATGCAGCCCAGGCACCTGCCCCAGCAGTGGTCCGTGGACCACAACCATCAGAAGCTGCTCCGGAGATATGGGGAAGACCTTCCCGTCAAGCTGTCGTGACAGCCGCTCTCCTCCCAGGTGAGGACGGCCAGGAACCTGAGCCAAGGTGGGAAAGTCACCTCTTCCCGTGCCATTAATTGTCAGAGCCTATTGTCACAACTTGGAGTGCTAACCCACGCCGATCCCAGGATGCTTCTGGTGGAGCCAGGCTGTTGCTTCAAGGGGAGCATGTGGTTGTGGATTTTAGTTGGGCAGGGTGAGAATTCTTTTTGCCTCCCTCTTATTTTATTTTCGTGGACAAAAGGGCCTTGGCCATTATTTTACTTTCCTTCTTTTGCTTTCCCTGTGCAGACAGGAAATGAAGGATTCTCCCCTGAGGTGACTTGTCAAGATGCTCAGGTTTTTAATACATTTCTTCCCTGCCTAGTATGTTGGTTTTTCTCAAACAGAGGCAGCCAAGTATTTTAATCCCATTGGGTTAGGATGGGAGAGAACGTTCTTGTGGAGGTTGGAGAGGTGAACGAGGAGTCAGATTCATTTTCCCAGTTCACGCTCATAATTATAAATTCCTTGGCTTCATGCTCTCCCACAACTCACCTGGTTGAGATCCATCCCATCTAGGTCACTTCAGTTTATTTCCATACTTGAGAATGTCCCCCTTTACACATCTAGGACCAAAGCAGCGACTTCCTGCCATATGCTTCCACCCTAACACTGGAGGAAATCCTTTTCTGGAAATAGGCCTTCTAACTGGGTGGGGCCGAGAGAAGTACAAGCACCATCTCTCAAGAGAACTTCGCAATCCTCCTGTCCAGAAGTGCAAGGTTTTTAGCTGAATCCCTTGCTGAGAGGAAGTTCTCTTCTTTCAGAATCACTGCCAGGTCCCTTCCGGGTTCTGTGTTCCTTCAGATTTGTAATACTGACCTGTTTTCAACACTTCATTGTCTCTTGGAGTCCTTTGGTTAGATTGCATTGTGAGGATTTCTCCACCTGCTCTCACGCCTGGGACTCTGAGATTAATTCATATATTTAGATATTCAAAACGGTGATGCTTCATCTCTTTATGTGAAGCCACCACTTTGAGCATGAAAGCAAGTTATTAGTGATTAGTATTTTTCTCAAGTATGAGGAGAGCTTTTTTACAAGATGGTTAACAAACTTAAACAATAATCTTATGGCCAGAATCCAACAGGAGCTGTTTTGAAATTGTGCCCAAGTTGGTGATGGTTGCTCTAACACTGATAAATAAAACTTCTTCTAAGCACAAAGCTCACTGATTGTAAATGTAACACTTTTTTCTTCACAGCTTTATAAAATCGGTAACTATTCTTGGGGGAGGAGATACTCATCCCTCAGGTCCCTGCCGTGTGGCAGTGGCATGACCTGCGCGCAGATATACCACGCACAGTGTGCGCACGGACGGACCACACACAGCGCAGCTTCAGCCCATCAACAAATGGTCCGGAAACGCATGTGCATTTTGTTCTTACGCCCCTTCATTCCCTCTGGTCCTCAAACAGGCATTTCTGGGCCCTAAACTTAGAGATCCTTGAAAATGAATAGTACCGGCCACCTTAGGGACCGTATGTTCAGTGGGGTAGGTTATTGTGGGCATGTGCCTCAGTGGCTGGACCCCACGCTCTGGAGTCCAGGGGTGAACCTTGGAGACTGATGGGTGGTCGTTAGAGTAGTCAGGCTTGCCACAAGGTGGCACTCACAGATTTTGTTTTATATTCATTCTTGAGAAATAGGGTTTTATATGTGGTTCCTGAACATAACTGGTGACTTATATTTCCAAATCTGTGTAGCTGATTTTGGGTCATTTGGATAGGGTTACAAGAAAAACTTCCTCTGAAACAGGGAGTAGGGTGCTTTCTTTCTCTTTCCCCGTGATCCTCATGCTAAGAGGGGGGAAGCACGTACGAGGTTATGTAGGTGCAGTGGTTGCTGTGGGAAGAAGCAATGGATTCCCCAACAGATCTTCCTGCAAAGCCCAGTAACAGAGCCAGCAGCCACCGTAGAGAAAGAAGCTAGACTGGCACATGAGATTTCTCATCCTTCTCAGAAGTTACTGTGTAGATTTGACTTTCTCTGAGTCAGCCTTTAGCACCATTTCCTCAAGACTGACAATGGTGACCTCAAATGAGATATTTTAGGGCAGGCATATTATAAAAGAGGTAATTATTGTGTTTTGCTGCTAGAAAAGCAATGTATGTTCATTAGAAACGAGTCTAAAGAAGGAATAAAAACCATCCATCTTCCCTCTGTTTAGAAAAGAACTAACTTACTGGTATGTCCATGAATTTCCTTTCACTATTTAAAAATGCGTACAATACAAATAAAATTTAGAGTCATATATAAATACAGGTTGACATCCTGTTTTTTCCTCCTCACTTAACATGGTCAACCACACCACAAGTAATTCATTTCCTGTGCCCCTAATCTTTGAAAGTAGATTTCTAGTGGCTCTACCATATTTTAGGTGTCCATTCCCACACTGTTGAAAATTCTGGTTGTTTCAGATCCTTTGTTAATGTCAGTGATGCTGTGATGAACTGTCTTTTGTATAAATCTTTGACTATATCTTTGATAATTTACTTAGGGTAGGATCCTAGAGATTGGATGGGGTGGAGGGGGCTCACATTGCTGGAGTGAGTATCAGTTGATATCACCTTTCATATCAAGGGAACGGTTCTCTCTAACCCTTAGGCTCATGTCCCAGTACATTTGCTGAGCCTCCGTGTGAGCAGTAGCGAGAGGACAGGGTCATGGCAAGGGCCTCCCTGGATGGGCCCCCGTCATTGTGTTTCTAGGCTTAGCGTCTTCTCTCCGCTTCCCCTTTGTCTCCCATCCTTTATTGACTCATTTCCCCTTGTAGTCAATGTTTTTTGGAAACACTGTTTATTTTAAAATAAAAACGTAAAATAAAAGTTACAGACAGATCTTTTTTGTGTGTACGATACACAAGCAATCAGTGATTTGCTATCCTAAAGTGAACAAGGCACAATATTCAGGGATTTGTTGCTTTTTCAGAGTGCAGCCATAAGTTACTTATTCTTATCCATGTCACGGATGGAGATCAGGTGACAAAATGTGTTCTGTTGAAATAAAGCCATTTTAATCCCCCATTTTAGACTCTTAGGAACCCAGCAGGCGGAAAGAGCTTTTGTTCAGCTTCCTTTTCTACCTGTTACTATGGGGCCCTGACTTTTGACTATAATCTAAATTCTTAGTTTACCTTACCTCTCTGAGTTTTTCATTCATTCATTTATCCTTTCCTCCTTTTTTTCCTTCATCATGTCTCATCATCATGAGAGGTATCACTTTTTACTTTTAAAGAACACAATTTCTTGGTTTGCTAGTTTACTAATTATTACATATTTTAAAAGCGTCCTTCTTTCTGATCTTTTATCTTTTCTGTTGCTCGGTGGCCATTTTTGGAGTACCTGATCCTTCAGGAATACAGTGGGAATCCGTTTTTCTTGGGTGAGATAAGCTGAAAGAGGGTATAAGAATGACCTTGTTATGATGAACTCTTGATCTGAATAATGTAAATATAATACATGGTCCCAGAATACATTTGCTTTGGAATTCAGCGATATACTTTAGCTATTCACCAAGTCACCTCCTCATGCTGAAGTCTTATACCTTCTGCCTGTCCCCAGTCCTGGAGCAGTTTCGCATCAGATGATGGCACAGGGCTTGCAGGCAGCCAGGTAGCTTACTTGCTCAAATGACCTGTCCCACCAGCCTGCTAGGAGATGCATTAGTCACTCGCTCCCCTTTGCTTGAGGCACCAAGGCCCTTGCTGTAATGCTGGCATGTGATTTGGGAAGGTGGGAAGTACATTAGACTATTATTTCCATCTAACCAGGTCTGTCTGTGGCCCACTCTTGTTGGAGGTCCCTAGACACTGTGGGTAACTGAACCAAATGGGTAATCATTTGGGGGATAATCAGCAACTGACTTCCTTGGCATATGAATAGGGAATGTCAAAGGACCTAGTTCACGAATCCTGGGTTCCTCTTCAAATATAGTATACACTGCTTTAAAAGGTCGTTTTCTGCTCTGAATGGCGGTAATTTCCTACCTTCCAGACTGAACCCAGAGCATTCGCCCGCCTTCTAGCTTCCTTATTTGTTATCAATTCTTGCATTTTCCTTTGCTAAGTGGGTAGTCTGTTGCCTTTCTGCCTGCATAAGCTCCAGAAGCTGCTGAGTTTGGAGTCAGCATTATTATAAGCATGATGTGTGGTCCAGAATATTCCTGAGTTGGAGAGCCTACTTATATTCTACTCCTGTTTCCCAAAGATCTCCCTTTTCAGGCTTCAACATGCTGGGGCAGAGTTGGGATTCTGACTGTTCAGGCCACCAGGGTATCCATTAAGTCCTGGATAAGAACCAAACATTTTAGCTTAGTAAGCTAACAGCTGAAAAAAAATGGGAGATTAAGACATGGGTAGTTTTAAAAGAGGTATGTTTATTTGGTTCATGCGTTGATGGGGGCGTAGCCCATGGACTTTGCTTTCTATTTTGCTTTTCCCTGTACTCAGTTCTGCCGTGTGTTGGAGGATCAGAGAAACAGGCTGGTGACCTAGGTTTTGGTTCTGGCCATTAGCTGTGTATCTTTGGACTAATCACTTAACTTTTCTGGGCTGCTTTCTTTACCAATAAAGTCAGAAGTCGAGATTAGACGTGCTGTAAGGACTCTCCTAGCTGTAGCATTCTGCAGTACGTCCCACTGTTTCTTCTGTGGCGCTTTCCCTCGGGAGTTGTGTACCTTCTGCTTCGTTGCACACCCTTATCCCGCCCCCAGGTCTGGGAATGGAGACTGCACGGAAGCAGGATGCCACACCATGTCCTCCTGGCCTCATTGACTAGAGAGAGAAGCCTGCTTCCTCCATCTGGTGTTCCACCTGGGGTCAAAATACACTTCTCACCAGAGATATGCTGTGTGTGGCCTTAGGGAACTCACATTCCTACTTAGTCCACTACTTAAAACAATAAAGAAAGAAGAGAAATCTTTATCTTCAGCCGCATTGCTAGTGCTGTAAGGTTTAATAAGAGATGAGCACAGAATGGAAATGAGGCAAGTTTGCCAAGTATTGTAGATGGGAAGATTTTGAGAAAAAAGGAGTGTTTCTCATTTTAAGGATAGGAGAAATTAAGACTATACTATAGAGGACTGAACAGAATTAGGTACTTTACAAGGAAAACATTAAACCAATAAGTTAAAAATATTCTCTCTTTTTTTATGTTGTCATGACTGCCTTTTTGAGGGATCCAGTGTTAACACGTTGTTATCCATCCGTAAGTCCTAAGACACGATCAACTCACAGGGAGACTGGGAAGTTTCTGGGACCTGCATCTTGTATAACCCTGACTGGCCTTGGACTTTGTCCCTTTTACTTTTGTCTAGCCATCAGTAAGACAGACGTGTGCAAAACGCAGTTTATATTTTATAAGCTGCCAAAAGACATTGCTCTGTGTATATATCTGTTCCCTATGACCTGACAGAAAATACATTTCCCAGTTCATCCTTGTGCTTAGTTTCAGTCCCAAAGAGGGTGTTGGTATATTGGCTTTTCTTTGTTTAGCACAGATTTAGACCCAATATGCTAGACTTGCAGCACTTTTTATAATAACCACCCAGATGTAGACACGAGCTCCCATTTTCTACCAAATCAGGGTCATTTTGTTGCTGTAGTTCCAGAAAAAGTAACCGGATAGCCAAAAGGGAGACTAAAGTGTATTTCTCTGCCCTCTGATAGGTGAACCCTAACTTCATCTAAAATTCTGACATCTTCGTCATATCCCATAGAGCCAACTCGAGTCCCAGCAAGCCAGCTTATTATTTTTTTAATCAAAGTATGTATGTATGGGCCGTGGAGGTTTGGTAGGCCTGAGATGTAGCCACACACATGCAGCTTCCTCTGAGTTCTTGGATACAATGAGCAGGACTAATGTGGGCTCCAAAAAGGGACAGGGATGGCTTGGGGTTAGTTTTTCTTTTTTAAATGTTACACGAGTGCAGAGCAGTTGGCTGCCGGCCCCCTCTCAGACCATCAGCAGAGCTTGACCTTGGCCAAGATTTTGCCTCATCCTCTTGGCATCTCCGCACAGAGCTGCGTTCCAGCCGTGGAATGCTTAACCAAAAACACATGCTGTAGCGATGGTTTCCAAAGAGCAAGTTTTTGCAGAAAGTCTACATTGTGTTGTCTTCTCAAAACAACGGTTTTCTCTGAACTACCAATCCAATAAACCCCTGAGTGGTGATTCTTTGACTCATTTGTTCACAAGGGCTAGGATTGTTGTTGTTGTTAATAATACTTTATTGAAGCACAGCAAAATGAACATACAATAAAGTACAAATCTTAAGAGTACTGCTTGTGAATTTTGACAAATTGTATGCACCCATGTAGCCATTCAGGGCTGGGGTTTCTTTCTTTCTTTTTTTTTTTTTAGCAACCACTCATCACAGCCCTTTATTGGCCTGGACTAGCTATGCTGGACCCTCCCACCCAATCCCGGGGCTATGCTCCTTGGGGGCTCCCAGCTCCTGGCCAAGGACAGCCTAGCTCTTGTGGGCCCCTCAGCCTGCCCACAGATCATGACCTCCTCTAAGGCCCTTGGCCAGGCCTGAAACTGGAAGGGCAACTAGAAGCTCCAGGGCAAGGGCCCTGCCCTCTCCCACTGGCTGAGGCAGGTTTCAGAAAAGGCCATTCACTGCCCAGTGGTGCTGGGCAAAGGAAAATGATGATTTAGGAAGAGAAGGGCTGGACAGTGAGTGAACAGATGCTCAGGATTGGGAATCACGCAAAAAAGGGGTGCCCTGTCTGCTCCTAAGTGTGAGAGAGTCAGTCCTTGTGCAAGCACCACACCAACATCTGGCCCACCTCTGTCATGCTCAGCACATGGAAGCCTTTGTGTTCCAGCTTGTCCAGGATCATGCGGGGAGGGCCACTGATGAAGTACTCACAAAAGTTTTGTTTCCCAAGACACTTCTCTTTGAGGCCCCCAGATACTGTATCGGCTCTGGAGCTGAGTGCTCATCACCCACCGGGGTGGGGCCCACTTCCGTGTGGACCTGGATGCTGATGAGCAGGTAGGGCATGATGTGTGAGTCCCGATCAGGCTCCCACCCAGGGCTTTGGGCTCAGTGCGGACACCAGCCCCTCAGGTTCCAGGACTGCTGTGACCCATGGCTCTGAGTCCAGTTATTCCAGCTCTCAGAGCTGGGGTTTCTTATATTACACGAAACATCTATTCTGCTGATGTATGGCCTTGGATCAGAAGGTTGTACATTCATCTACCTGAGCAAATTACTATAAGACAGCAAATCCAGTTTGCTCTTTTTTTGTATCTAGTAGATGTGGTTACTGCAAAGCTTCATGATATTTGTTTCTTACAAGTTACTTTTGGAAAATAGGTAATGTGTGCACAAATTCCAAAAAAATTTTTTAATGTGTAATGAAAAGGGAATCCCTCCCCCTACCCCCATCCCTCCCCAGTCCTTTCCCTCCTTGAAGGTAACCACTGTTACTGTTACTTGGGCATTATTCAGCCTGGGGCTGGGGGGAAGAAGGGTTTTGTTTTTTAAGTTCCAGCTTTCTTTGGTTGTTAACCAAGAATATGTTTCTCAGGGGCGCCTGGGTGGCTCAGTCGTTAAGCGTCTGTCTTCGGCTCAGGTCATGATCCCGGAGTCCTGGGATCGAGCCCCGCATCGGGCTCCCTGCTCCGCGGGGAAGCCTGCTTCTCCCTCTCCCACTCCCCCTGCTTGTGTTCCCTCTCTCGTTGTGTCTCTCTCTGTCAAATAAATAAAATCTTAAAAAAAAAAAAAAAAAGAATGTTTCTCAGCCTTTCTCTTTATACTCCAGGCTCTAGTCTACGGCACTGATACAGAAACGTGGACCTACGGCCCCGGTACCACTAATCCTGTTTGTCCTGTCCTGCAAAGTTCATTCTCTGTACCTGCCATCTGGCTCAGAGGTCCACGTCTCTCACAGGATTGGCCAGGAGTTGATGATAGCTGGAGTTGGGTTTTTTTATATTAGGCTTGCTACTTTTAAAATACCTATTTGAAATTTTCCATAATCAGTTTCTTTTAAAATTCATATTTCTTTAGCGGGGGCTTCTGCAACATACCTATCGGATTAAATTTTTTGTTTTTAAAGTAATTGTGAATTGCAGTCCACAAGTAAACTATAGATGGATCTCTAGACAGTCCCACCCCCAACCCCACGGCCACCCAAATCAGACATTCAAAACTCCAAAGTTACAGACATGAACTGGGATGATTTTTCACCTTCACAAGCCATTCTTCTCTTGAAACATAGGATTGACCTCAAATTTATTTTGAAAGGCCAACTTCTCTGGCAGGCAAAATTTGATTTGATTTATACGCTATGTTTTTCAAGAATATAAATGTCATGTAGCGCAGAGGACTTATATTCAGCCTGGAACAGTATTTTACACAATTTACAGGCTCCAGAGCCAGGGAAGGAAGACCTCTCATTCCCAACCCTCTCAGTCAGACAGAAACCAAAGCGTGATGGATGGATGGCTGTCCTCAGCCACTTTTAGCTCCCAGCCTTATTTTGTACTCCTTTGTGGCAGGTGGATGAGGAGTCAGGTCTTCCCCAGATTAGAGTTTCCCAAAGATACACAGTCCAGGGAAAGGAGGGAGGCTGTTTGTGTTTTCCAATTCAAGTCCCATATGGTTTCCCTGGGGCCATTTTATCTCTCATGTCCTTTGGTGCTCTCCTCTTTGTCTTGCTGTTATCGGATCACCCAAGGCCTCTTCAGTCATCATTGCGAATATTCCCACTGGTCAGGGAGCTCCCTGTGAGCATCCCTTTTAGCACTGCTGTCACATTTGAACAGCATCTGCTTTCTGACAAGCTTGAAGACAGTGAAGGAAGTCGTCGATACTTTCCCAGTGGAAGTGGATAACGCAAGCAGCCTTTGGGACTTGGATCAATATGCTGTGAGGTTAGTGGCCGGGCAGCTTGTACCAGGGGAAGAGAGGCTGATTCCCAGAGGGGGCAAGGATCTTGTGGTCTCAACTCTGTCGTCTGTGCAGGGTCCTAATGCTGGAATGGTTCCCTAATTAGGCCTTTGGCTCCAGGCTTTTCTAGACAGGAAAATAGACTGAGGTAAAATGCTTGCTTGTGTTTTAAGTGGATTCTGCTCGCCGCAGCCAAGAAGCCCCACAGCTTGGGAGGTGAATGACCCTTCCCGAGAGGTTTCTGTTGCGCCATGCCTCCTGCTCCTTCTCCCTGACCTGACTCCACTGGTGTCAGGCGTCTGCTTTCTGCTCCCCGGACGGTTTCTCTTCAGGCCTTTCTGGTTTTAGTACTTATTACACTTTCATGGGTTTTTGCTCTCTGCTTTTTCTTTCCCTGAAGCTGTTTTTGCTCATACTGTGTATCTTTCCATCTCTTGTGGCCACTCTGTCAAGTGCGTGTCTCCATCTGCTGCTCCTTGTCTGGCTCTGCCATGGCATCTCAAATTGCCCTCTCGCCTGCACCTTCCCGGAGCCTGCTGGGGGATGACCTGCCCACACCGGGGCTTTGTTGGCCCTGGAAAGAAGTCGGGCACAGGGATTTCGAATGGACGGCGGAGGAGGCTATCCCAGTTGTGGGGCAGGTGACAGCACCAGTCTGGGTGGTGACCTCAGAGATGCGGCTGTCGCTGGGCAGTGTGGCAGTGAAATAGGTAAGTCAGAGGAGGGGTGGAAGGAAGTAGGGGACACAGAAGGACGGCCAGCACCCATTGAAGGGGATAATCAGAAAAAGGTAGAAGAAGGCCGGGTGGCAGCTAGATGTCACAAAGGAAAGCTGGGCAGGAGCCACACTAGGGGAGAAAAACGGGGCAGCAGGGCCTGCCCGAGATACTGCAACCCAGCTCTGCCAAGCAGAGGCCAGTGGGGGAGGGGGGAGAAAGGGGAGCCTTAAAGACCCTTTCTCCCCATGCGTCTCTGGTCCTTTTGTTCTTTTTCCTTTCATGTTCCTGCCCTCATGTTATATTAGCAACAGAAAACAAAACAAGAAGCAGTCTGTCTTTGAAAGGGAATGGCAAGATCTGGAGAGTTTAAAGCCAGATGCATGTACTTCCCCTTTGCTGGACTCTCGGGCCCCTTTGCCCACAGGCTGCTGGAGCCAGGAGAGCTAGCCCCTTTTTGGAAGGCCTAGAATGGAGACCCTAGAGCAGTTCTACAGCTCAGCCGGAGGGCCCGTGGCAAAGGCAGCCCGCAGTGGTGCCCACCCACAGAACCCTCCGCGTACACGGGGGAGCAGGGCTGTTGGCCACGCCGGCTGGAGGGCTGGGGCTGGTCTTGGGCAGGGCCTGGGCTGAGGGGTGGCTTCCGGCCATGATGCCAGCCCTATCATGGTCTCCTCTGCCCCCAGGAAGTGAGCTGCAGAGAGGCTTGTGCTTGAAGAAAGAGAAAGGAAAACTCTCTTGCTTAAAAAATGTTTAAACTGAAGAGGTAATAAATGCATATGGCAAAGAAATCAAAAGATACAAAAGAATGTATGATGAAGAGTCTCCCACTTCTGTTCCCAAGTTCCCTTCCTCAGCATTCTGGATGTACCAGTTTCTTGTACATTCTTACTTCTCCTTTTTAGGTCTGCTGTAATCCAGAAGTTTTTAGATTCTTTTTTTTTTTTTTAAGATTTATTTATTTATTTATTTGAGAGAGAGAATGAGATAGAGAGAGAGCACATGAGGGGGGGAGGGTCAGAGGGAGAAGCAGACTCCCCACTGAGCAGGGAGCCCGATGCGGGACTCGATCCCGGGACTCCAGGATCATGACCTGAGCCGAAGGCAGTCGCTTAACCAACAGAGCCACCCAGGCACCCAGTTTTTAGATTCTTGACCCAATGGAATATTTTAAATTGTTCGGATGTATACGTATGTATGTAATGTGTGTGGAGGGACTAAATGGTAATAAAGAAAACTGTATCTCGGTTTATTGCCAATAATTCTTGCTGGGGCAGGAACGGTTTAAAACAACTAAATAGAGTCTTAAGATGCTAGCACTAGAAAGGATCTTCCGAGTCCCTTGTACCAAAGCCTTCATTTCAAACACAAGAAAGAGGCCCAGAAAGTGACTTTTCCAGGGTCCCCACGTGAAGTAATGGCACTTTTTAGGTAGTGGCCTTTGGAAAGATAGGGATCCTGGAATGAAAGACAGATGATTTGGCGTGGGTTTAAAAATTTCCTCCATTGGGTACAAACATAGGGAAAGAAATTGGTAATTTCCAGGAAAAACCTGAAGTCACATTCTAATTAAAAAATAGCACACATGCGTGCACGCACACGCACACACATGCACACACACGTGCACATACGTACACACGCGCGCACAGGCACTGGCAGCGACAGAAGGTGAAAGTCGGCAAAGTCTACTGTCTGTCTCTCCTGCTGAGCTGGGCAGAGGCTGTAAGAGGCAGCATGACGTCACTCCTCTACTGAGGAACCCGCACCCCTCGGACCTGGGGTCCCTGGACTGGAGGCAGACGCAGGCATTTTTGTTGGGCCGAAGGGAGAAATGCCCACCCAGACTTGAGTAGGAGGACAACCTGTGCATGGACCCCAGGTCAGGGATGCCAAGGGTGCAAGGAGGGTGTGCCTGACCATGCCACCGTGGAGCTCTTGCCACCACGGGATCCAGGAGCACCGACAACCGCAGCTCTTTACACCGCCTCCCAGGAGGCAACACCCCACGATTTATATGCTGACAAACCGGCAGGATGGTTTTGAAAAATTCTTTCCGCTCTGACGTTCGCTCCAGACACTGTGAACGATTTCAGTGTCCAAGCCAGATTGATGGGCCTTTTGATGGCTTCAGTGAGAGGGCACATGTATGACTGTAAACACTGGCAGTAAAAACCCTCAATTGCTTTGAAATGGTAAATTTCCAGGCAATGTGGATCTATGTTACACGCCTCCTGCATTAACAGCTTTTTCTTCCCGTTCAATTATTTTGGCTGGTAAGGGAGTGGAAATTACACTTCAAAATATATCGATGGATATTTTCAGCCTTGCTGAGAGCTTCAAAATATGTACCAATCCCAGGAACATTCCCTTAATTTCCACCTCCAAGTTTGTCAGGGAAAATGGAGGTATCAGCTACAGGCCCAGTTAGACTAAAGGAGATGCAGGAGCAGGGCCAGGGGTCTCTTTGCATTTCAGATTCTCTCCGGTCTTAGTGTGTAATCTCTTTCTCAGCCAAATTTTGCTCCAGCCCTAAGTCTAGGGGTCCATCCTAATATGTACCAGGTGACAAGGTCCTTGATAAAGAAATGAGATTTCCCAAGAGCGTTGGTCCGGGGCCTTGAGACAGGGCATCTGATGGAGGCAGAAAAAACCACCAGTTCTCTGTGGCTTTGTTTTCACTCGAGGGATCCAGAAGTCCTAATCTCTGATGCACATGGTTCTCTCCTATGCCTAGGTGCTGGGCGCATGGGCAGCCACCCAGCAACACATTTGCCCCAACTGTGCTTCTGGTTTTCTCATGTCTCCCTGACCGGCTCCTTCCACTCCTCTTTCTAAGCACCAGACCTGGATTTACAGCCGCCTTTCAGGGCAGACCACAGAGAGCTCCAGTTCGGTTGAACATGCCTCCCAAATCTGTTCCTCCATCTCCGTTTCCCGTTTCAGTTAATAGTTGGTTACCTTACACCAAAGCACTTGTCTCCTACACAAGAAATTTGCATGCTTTCTTCATTCCTTTCTCTAACCCCACTTCCAACTGATCACCAAATCCTTTGAGTCTGCCCCCTCTCTCTCCTCCAGAGTTTCTGCCCTGACCCAGGCCCACGGTACTGCTTGCTTGGACTATGTGATACCCTGCCACTAGTCTCCAGCCTCCTTACTAAAATTTATAACTAATCATGTCACTCCCTGGTTTAAAATCTTAGATGGTTCTCCATGGCTTACCAGGGTAAGTCCAAACGCCCTAGAAAGGCAGAGAAGACATCTGTTAACCAGTCAATGCCTACGCCTCTACCCTTGTTGCCATCACCATCCCCTACCCCCAAACCCCTCACCACTTCCTGTGCTCCCACACACTTCCACATCCTAGCGTCCTCTGTTTGCCTCCTCCTCTTCCCAGAACACCCTTCCACTCTTGCCTACCTGACTGCCCTCTAAGATTCAGCTCTCAGATGACTTCTTACTTGAAGAAGCACCCTTTGGGCTTCTAGAGAGTTCCATTATATCCTCTTGTGACAATGGATGTGTATTTCCCCATGATCAGTTACCGGGCTCCTCAGAAGCTGTGATCGGGTTTTGTTCACTTTCGTGTCCCTCGAACCTGGAATTGCCTGGTGTGGTAGGCACTCGAGAAGGAAAGGAGAGAAAGGAATGGGCATACCACCCCACGGGTAAGCAGGCTTTGCCATCCGAGCAGGCTTGTGGCATTTTCATGGGACAGAATGGGGAGTAGCAACAGCCCTCCACCCTAGGTATTTATTTACTCATTCAGTCATTGCACAAATATCCAGGAGTGCTGCCGCGATGCCCAGATGCTGTGCTAGAAACCGGTGACAAAAGAAGGCTGCCAGGCCCTGCTCAGAGGAACTCCCATTCAAGGGTGAGAGATGGGCATGTGGCAAGCCCTGCCCTGGCCTTTTGGGCCATCTGTCCGGCTCTGAGGACCTTTGCCACTCATCTCCACAGAGGCTGTGGAGAGGGGGAAGGGATGAAGGAGAGCACCCGAGAGATGGGGAGGTCAGGGAGGCCCCGCGAAGGGCTCTGCCTCCGGGACCAATTCTGCTGACCAGCTGGCTTCATTTATGCATTTGTCCTTTGTAGAAATTCCTTACTGTTAAGAAAAAGCATTTGACACATTTCTAATTAACCGTCAGCCTCTGCAATCTTATTATTCCCAAATGCAACAGCTGACTCATCTCATGATCAGTAATAATATTCGTAATTCCTGCAGTTATCCTCCAGAACCAGGGTCACTCCTCCCAGATTCTGGTGGGACCACAGAGGACCTTTCCGCCCCCCACCCTCCACCCTACCATCCTGGGGCAGCAGCGTTTGGCCCCTGGTCCTGGGGTTGCAGGGAGGGGGACAGTGCTCCTGAGGAAGCACTGTTGGGGAACCTGAGTTGCTCCCTACCCACTGGCCCACACTGACCCCAGACGAATCACTCCCTTTCTCTGGGCTCCAGTCCTGCACCGATGTTGCACACAGCTACCCACTCCTCTTCCTTCCCTTCCTGACAGCAACAAGTCCTTACTGAGCATGTACTATGTGCGGCTACATGCCAAGCGCTGTTCTAAGTGCTGGGGAGACCATGGGGAGCTCCTGGCCTCATTGGGCTTACACCCCAGTGGCAGAAACCAATCTGAAAAGCCAAATAGGAGATCTAGGACTGCTAAGGCTCCTGGAGTTCCTTTCAAAGAGCCAGGTTCTCTCCTTGATGGTTTATAAGAAACTTGGCTTAGAAATAACGTTCCCTTAGGTTCCATGGTGCCTTCAGTGATGGCAGTGGGGACGGTATGTGCCACTGATGGCTGGGGGACCTCTGCAGGCACCATTCTCTTCATCTGTGCAAGGGAGAGGGTACCCCTCTTCCTCACAGGGTCATGGTGAGTATTCTGAGATCTCGCTTTGGCGCAGTGCCTGTTGCCTGGTAACATACGTTCTGTTCACCATGTCTGCCTCCTTTTCTGCTTAGAGCCGACACGGCGGTCTAACCAGTCCCCCTCACCCACCGTCCGGGTCCCTGCTGCAGCTGCAGACTGGGCAAGAGGTGTCTAAGCTGACGCAGTCTCAAGGGTGATGGGTATGCTGGCAAGAATGGGCACCCAGCAGCAGCCGGGGCCCTGCACACTGCCTCTGCCACCCTCCAGGCTGCTCAGCACAGGCTCTAAAGAGACACGCAGCCATCCCCTGCTGGGGCAAGACAGTCATCCTTGTTGGGCCGGTCTGAGGTCTGTCCTCCTTCGCAGCCCTGGTGAGCAATCCCCCGCATGTGCCCTGGGCAGGCCTTTCGAGAGCCCCTTATCCAGAAGCCAGTGGCAATACCTGTACGAGGGGTGACGTGGGGTGGGGGCTTGGGCGGCTTACCAGCACCGGGGTTTACATGCTTTATTTCCTACCTTTCCCAACAGTGCTGCAAGTTAAGGGCTGTCAATACCCCGTACAGTTGAGGCAACTGAGGGTAAGAATTTGCCCAAGCCACTCTCCTAATACGGGACAGAACCAGCATTTGAATACAGGTGGTCCCACTCCTGAGCGAGGGTCTCACCCGAAATATACAGCCTTCCTCCCCTCTGCTATCCACCCCCACATCACATGCACAGGGGCAGAGAGTTCCCTGGGGCCTCTGGGAGCACCCAGGGCACATGGCTTTGCCCAGCTGACCTGAGTGCTGACTTCGACAGCTTTAAAAGAGAAGGCCCATGTGAAGAGCAATGCCACATTTTGGAAGAAAATGCCCAAGGAACCAGCAGTCCAAAAGGGCACAGTTGGAGGGACCTTGAAGGTCATCTCCCCGGATCCCTCCTCTTCCAGAGGAGAAAATGGAGGCCCCAGTGGGGAGCTTGAGGTCCCTGCACACAGAACTTCTGACCACCCTGCAGACCGCCCAGTGTGCTCAGAAGCCCTGTCCTGGCGCCCAGACACTGGCGTGGGGAACGGACTCAAATCCAGCCTCGCCTCTTCCCTGCTGTATGGCTCTCGTCACCCGCCCACCCGCTTTCACCAGGTCCAGGTCTACGGGCTGTAGCGCTTCAGAGATCACAGATGTGAGGAGCCGGCTCGGCTGCTGGCACCTGCTGGGTACCCAGTGAACTACAGCTATTATTACCGCTCTTGTTCAGTGAATGCTGGGCAACACCAAGTCTCTTGGTGTCGTTTTGATTTTCTGGTTCCGCTGGACTCCATTCCTAGGACCAGAGAGGATACAATGCTCACTGTCATCTCTGAACACTGAAATCCATCTCAGAGAGGGCTGAGCCTCAGCCCTGCACCTATTTAGGATTCAAATCTGGAAGAAAACCCATGGGCTGTAGCTGAGGTGGCAGTCCCAAGTTCCTGGCTCTTCCAACGTGTCTGTTACTTGAGGCCCATCACTTAACCTCTGCCTACGTCAAATTTCTGTCAGCCAAATGAGCATGGTAATGACCTGCCTCCTTACCCCCACCCCACCACCCCCGCTCTCGGGGGAGTGGGGGGAATTTTACTGCGTCCATCTAAGGGAGGGCTGGCTGTGAAGTCAAACATCATGTCCCAATGGGGTTTTTCTCGTGGTGGTGGCATGGGGGTGCATGGGTGGGGGCAGACAGCCTTCTGTTCCAGACAGAGCTACCAGGGAGTGACAATTGGTACAGAGGCATAGCATCCTCACCACTGACCCCTGGGGAGTAAGAGGTGAGACATGCAAAAATCCTGCCAAATTCCAGCTCCTCCTTCCCTCCCTCTCCTCGTACAGCCCTTCTTCTCGAGCCATCAGAGACCCCGTCAGCCTGATTTTGATTTCCAGCTTCATTCCCCATGCCTAGTGTGAGTTTGGAGCTTCTCACTAGGGGGTTGATGTAATGTCTTTGGATCCCATGTCCTCTTACCTGGTTTTCTCAAGACCAAAGGCAACTAGACATGCATAGGCCAGGCTGGGCTGACAGAAGCAGCCTGTGGCAACAGAGCCATTCCCCAAGTCTTTCCACTTCGCTGACCTGAGAGCCTGTGTGGAAGTGGGGCACAGGAGGGCAGTTCCCTTGCATTTTTTTTTAAGATTCCATTTATTTATTTGACAGAGAGAGAGACACACAGCGAGAGAGGGAACACAAGCAGGTGGAGTGGGAGAGGGAGAAGCAGGCTTCCCGCTGAGCAGGGAGCCCGACGCGGGGCTCGATCCCAGGACCCTGGGATCATGACCTGAGCCGAAGGCAGACGCTTAACAACTGAGCCACCCAGGCGCCCCCCATCACATTTTCTTGTTTGGAAATGCCCTTGGGTCCTGACTCTTAAGCAGCAAGGTTTTCCTGGCTTCCCCCAGAGGACATGACCACTATCAGTGCCATGATTCCTGTGGAAACCAGGCTATGGCTTGACAGTGATTTTCTCTATCTCTGGAAATGAATCCTGGCCTCTATGGCAGTCTAATTAAACTCCCCAGGCAAGAGACCCCGGGAGAGCAAGGCTGGCCCACGGCTCCTGGGCCAGTGGCACCTCCACACCCATCTCCTGTTGTTCCTGACTGCCACCTGGCTTAGGCCGTGGATTCCCTGCTACCCTCTGTGAGACCCTCTTTGTACACTCTCTTTCCAGGGTCCTATTCTCAGTGGGGCCATTTCTGGACTTGTCAACATGTCCTCACGGTTCGTGTTCTGAGTGAGGAAGAGGGTAGGTACTGCAGTGGCAACGATGATCTTTCTGCAGCAAAAACTCGTTAGGCTTTTCTTTCTTCATTTTACCTCATTCCAACAGAAACGGAATGAGCAACTATTACACGCATGGTTCAGTCCTGCATGTTGGAGAAACGGTGCTGATGGGGGTTGCTGATGGGGGTGGCTAGGGAAGGCATGAGCTGTGACCTCACCTTTGCCTGATTCCTGAGGCAGCTTCAGTTAGAGTCAGGGACATTATGTGGGCCGGGACTCTCTGTGAGAGCCAGGGTCCAGCAGCATCAGCAAGAAGCAAACTCCCTGCCAACTCTGCCCCTGGCATTCCAGGGCCCAGCCTGCCCAAAGTCAACTCCCAAGTCCTTTCCAGCATCCTGGGCCCCAGCAATACCAGGCAGCTCTCTTTTCTGGAACACATCAAGCACTGCCATCCTCTGGACCTTTGCTCTGGCTATTCATGCATCTAATACCTTGCCCTGCCCTGTCTCTTAAGAATTTATTCAAAGCTTTATCCACCTTCTGTGAGAAGCGTGCTCTAAGACTACCTTGCAATACATTATTTCTTCCTCTGTGATCCCGGCTTAGTTTATGTAACATCTACTCGCTGTGAGTCTGCTCTGGGCCCGACACTGCTGCTCTCCTAGAACTCATTTAGCCCACCTTGCCTTCTGCTCTGAATATGAGCAGTTCACACGGAAAATTCTCGATGCCTCCGGGGCTGGGGCAAAATCTCCGTGATTTCTGTGTCCGTGTCTCACACCACCGTGTTTTGCACTTTGTGGAAAGGGCAAACGTAGAGATGGCTTCTAGACTGGGCTCTGCCCACTAATTAGTCGTGTGGCCTCGGGCCAATCTTCCAGCCTCTCTGGTCTCCTTTCTCCCTGACAAATAGCGGTGATTATACCTCACGGTTGTTCAGGGGAAATGAAAGGCCTGGAGGGAAGACTCATGAAAGCTGGGAGCCCCAGGCCAATGGAAGATGTGGGTAATGTGTACCCCTATTCTTTCTTTGGCGGTGAAGCAGAGTCGCACCCCCTCCGCTCTCTTCGAACGTCAAGTGCACCAGCTTCCAATCCCTCCTCCAGGCGGGCCCTCGGGCGGCTCGGAATCCTAGGCTGCGGAGGATTCCCGTGCAAACTCCAGACTCTCCTCCCGCCCAGCCGTCCCTTCCCCAGGCCTCGCAGAACACACCTTAAACCCCGCGCCAGAGCGCAGTTCCGAGCGCAGCCCAGAACTGCAGCTTCGCGGCGCGGGCCCGGGCCGGGGTCGCGCATCTCCAGCGGGTGACTCAGGGCCGCTTGGGCCGGGGCGCGGGCGGGGGGGGGAGGGCGGGGGGTGTGGAAGTAGGCGGGACCGACCAGGGCCGCGCGGGGGCAGCCACCGGGCGTTCGGTCGCTGAGCGGTGGGAGCGGAGGCTGGCTCTGGCCCGTCGCCATTCCACCGCGGGCGTCAGGCTCGCGGGGCCTTGCTGCCGCGCCGCTTCGCACCCGCCGTGCTCCTCTCCCCGTGCGCAGCGGCCCGGGCGGCCGGCGGGGGCTGGAGCGCGGGGCGGGCTCTGCGCGCGAATGAATGGGCGCCCGGGGGACGCGCGCGCTCGGGGCTGAAGGGCATTAGGACCGTGAGGATCGCTCCGCGCTCCTGTCTCTCCCTATCACCCCCCACCCCCCACCTCTCTCCCTTTTCTGCTCTGCAGGACTGAGCAGCCAGGCGCGAGCGAAAACAAACATCTGGGGCTGCGAGCGCCCCTACCCCGGCCCCGAGAGCAAGCCGGCCCGGGCCCCCACTCGGGGCGTCCGCCCGCCCACCATGAGGAAGATCCGCGCCAATGCCATCGCCATCCTGACCGTTGCCTGGATCCTGGGCACTTTCTACTACTTATGGCAGGACAACCGAGCCCACGCAGCATCCTCCGGCGGCCGGGGCGCGCAGAGGGCCGGCGGGAGGCCAGAGCAGCTCCGCGAGGACCGCACCATCCCGCTCATTGTGAGTACGCCCTGCGCGCCAGGCGGCCGGCCGGGGAGCCGCGGCGCGCGTCCTTAGCCCCGCGCGGCTGCAGAGGGCGCGGGGCCGGGGGCTGCGTGCCCGCCGCGCCCTGCCGGCTTTGTATATGTTGGAGCATTCCTGTCCGTTGTTATGGCAACCTCTGTCGGGCCAGCCGGGCCAGGGCGCAAGGATGGAGGGAGGGTGACAGCGGGTGGGGGCTGGGAGAAAGTGCTGCAAGTTTGGTGGGCCCTGCGTGCGCGCGCGACTGGGAACGTGGCTCTCTCAGCACTGCGCCGCCGGAGCCGGGGGCCAGGGACTGTCCGCACCTCGCCCGCCCCAGGAAGGCGGCTGCACCGTGCGCGCAGCGAGCCGGCAGCGGGAACCTCGCGCGGCTGAGCGCTTAGTTGGCGGTGCGCACCCCCTCTCTAGTCTCTGGGGGGCAAAGGACGTGGGGTGGGGGCGCTGGGTAAGGCAGGGTCGCTAGCGGCTGCGCCCGGCTTTGAGCCCCCTTTTCGGCCCGGATCAACTTGAACTTGCTTCTCTGGCACGGAGGACTCCCCCACTAACACCCGCGGCATTCTCTGGGTCCGGGAAAGGTCTCTTCCCGTATGCGCCCTTCACCCCAACACGAGGGTCCCTCACGACGGGCGAGCTGGCAGTGTGTGCGCTAGGGCTGGGAGAGTCCCTCTCTCGAGGTCAGCTCCGCGATGTGCCAGCGGGGAAACAAAGGTGGCAGAGCACGGCGGGGGCCTCCGCGGCGCTGCCGGGGCGCGAGGCGCTCCGGGGACTGGGGCTGGGGCGTGCGGACCCCCCCGCCGCCCTGCAGGGGGCGTTGCTGTCGCCGCCTCCGCCCGGAGCCCCGGGTGACAGCCCTGTGTGGCAGGGGCACCTGTTGAGGCGGGCGGCTCTGGGACCGGCAGAGAGGCGCGGTCGGGCGGGCCGCGTTCTTCCGACCGGGGCCGGTGGCGGGCGAGAGCCTTGGGCGACCCTCGGGACAAGCTGCTGGGCTGGGGCGGCTTGACCAGAAGAGGACCAGGAGGAGGGAGAGCAAAGTGTGGGGGCTGAGGGTGGGAGAGTAGAGCAGGGTGGCCATTCTGATGGGAAAGATCTGGGCCTGCGGAGGCAGGAGTGTGGAGCTCCTCCGGGAGGGAGGTGCGGGTTCAGGAGGGCGAAGGCTTGTGTGAAGTAGAATCTGGGATATTTCTGCAGAGGCAGCTGAGCCCCAGGAATATGGTGGAGGCCGCTGTCGGTGTGGAAGTGTTCTCATATTCCCAACCTGCCCCAGATGCCATGTCTTGTCAATAGCCCCCGCCTCCCCGCCCGGCAAGAAGGAAAAAAACCCCTGCAGAGGAACCATATTTCCTAGCTTTGCCTGAGGAGACCTTGGGGTTTATGGGTTTTCCCCAGCCTCCCTCCCCCAACTCCCAGATTCCTGTCCGGTTGAACTCTGCCGGCGAGCCTGATTCGGTGGAGTGTTCCCTTCTGAGCTGAGGGTCCCTGCCACTAGGAACTGTTTCCAAAGCACTTGAGGATGTTTGGACGGAAATTCGGCTGATGAGGATAAAGCCTCCAGTGTAAAGACCCCAGGGTACTGGGATCTGGGCAGACTGACAGATTGGGGTGGGAACTGGCCAAACCAGTAGTGGCCCCAGACAGGCAGAGAGCTTGCTCAGGCATGGACCCATCCGAGAGCAGCCCGTTCTTACATCCTTCGAGGGCCAGCCCTGGTCTCAGGGTAGGTGGGCTTGCAGCGCAGGGGAGAGGCAGGCTGTCCAGATGTTCTGTCCTTCACTCTGTTGACCTGCGGGGTGGAGGGTCTGAGCTGGAAGGGGAGGAGGAGGGGAGGATGGAGGGGAGGGAGGAATGGAAAGGAAGAGAGCTCAGGGAAACTGCAGGCTGGAGCAGAGCCCAGGTTGGGTCTTCTCACAGTTGTCTGCCCTTCCCAATCCTGACCTTGCTCTTGAACCTATCCTCACTCCTCCTTGCCCTCTGAGATCTGCTGGGGAGGCAGCTCAGACCGAGAGCCCTGGAATGGTGGGGTGGGCTCTGCTGGACGCACGTGGCACTTG
Organism: Callorhinus ursinus; assembly: GCF_003265705.2. Lineage (NCBI taxonomy): Eukaryota > Metazoa > Chordata > Mammalia > Carnivora > Otariidae > Callorhinus > Callorhinus ursinus. The sequence goes on from NW_027397070.1 coordinate 41,990,830, forward strand.
TTTTGAGGGGTGGAAATTGGAGGTCATGGGGGGGTGCCGGTGAACATCCTCTGGCCCGCTCCTCGTTCCCATGGGGTTTGACTTGATTGGAGCAGGGCTGTGAACTAGAAGCTAAGTTTAAAGTGTACAGGATTATCAGGAAGATCCCGGGAGCCAGGGAGTGCAGGTGCAGAAAGAGAGGGAGAGTGGGAGTTCCGGGGAGTGAGCTGTAGACTGTTCTCTGGCCACCTAGGGGCATGGCCAGCTCCCTCTCTGTTCTTCAGTTTTAGCCCTGGGTGTCTGTTCCATAGGCATTGGTCCCCAGTCACACACCTCCCTGGACACAGCCTTGCATTGTCTTCCTACCTTTCAAGGTATTTCACTTCAGGAGGATTCTTAGTCATACACGCTGTCACGCAGGAACTATGCTGGAAGTTTCTTACATCTCCATATTGATGCCCACAGCAAGACTTAATAAGTACCTGTTAGGCAAATGAAGTAGGACTTCTGCCCGTCTCTGGGAGCAGACGAGCTTCATACCCTCCTCCCCCCAGTACTTTGTTCCTGCCTCCAACCTGACCATAACCAAAGAGATAGGGGAATGCATGTTCATCTTCTCCGAGAGTTGGACCCTATGACCAGCCAAAAAGGGGCAGGTGCAGCTGAGGATTGCTTTCTCCCGGAACGCTGTGGTGAACCTCTCACTGGTCTTGCCATTCCAAAACATGTCTCTGTCTAGTTGGGCCAGGACGCTGCATGTGGGTTTTCAAATTCTTAGGGAATGATGTGGCCAGCCCTGCTGACAGAGGCTGAGAAAATTCAGACAGGCGTCATCATCACTCCCCTGGGGAATCAGAGAGCAGAGCTGGGAAAGGGAGGGTCTGCCTAACAGCCTGGGCCAGGGGGGCAGCTCTGCCTTCACAATGTCTGGGCTATTCGAAGCCAGCCAAGTTGCTTCTAGACCTTGGAGGCGCTGTTTGGCATTGTGGGGTGTCGGCATAGCAACCGTATGGCCCGGATTTCTCAGGGAGGTCCTGATTTTTAATGTTCTGTCCTGCTGTCAGCCCATGTGTCACAAATTTTGATGTGAAAAATTGGTTACGGAATGTGTAAAACTACAGGGAGATACTGACTCCATCCCTAAATGGCTGCTTATGATGTGGCAGGGTTTGTGATTTTTCCATGCTGTATTTTCGGGGCAAGCAGTGGATTTGGGGAAATCCACTTGAATCCACACTGATGCATGCTGGCACTGGTCAGCAGCTAACAGGCGGCCACGCAGACACGGCCGGCCTTCAGTCTTCAGACCTCGCAGTGCGGAAGAACATTTGTGATTGGCTTGGCACCCAGGTTTTCCATATGCTAGTTCTCTAAGAGGCATGGGTGGGATGCTAAGGTGCTACACGGAATTTCACTTTGCAGACATATTTTTAAAAGACTGTCCATTATGAATATTTTCAGGATAGGGATATTCATTTGCAACATTTCCTGTTTGGAACCGTGAAAATCTTAGGCATGAGTTTTCTTAAACTGGAGTTTTCTTTTTTCTTTTCTTTTCTTTTTTTATTTTAAGATTTTATTTATTTATTTGAGAGAGAGAAGGAGAGAGAGAGAGCAGGCAGGCTCAAGCAGGGGGAAAGGGAGACGCAGACTCCCCGCCAGGCAGGGAACCCGACATGGGGCTCGATCCCAGGACCCCGGGATCATGACCTGAGCCGAAGGCAGACGTTTAACTGACTGAGCCACCCAGGCGCTCCAAACTCGAGTTTTCTTATCCTCCAGTTGGAATGCTGCTGATGACCATGGACAAAATATTTATATCTCTGGACCTTGGTTATTCTATGTCAAATTGGGGTTAAATGATTTGTAAGGTTTGTTGATCCTTTGACAAGCTGATGAGAACTTCATTTCTAGAAGCAAATAAATGGCTTTAGGGGAATTTTCCTGAAGGGTGTTGTGAGGTTTATTGCTTGTGGAGGGACAGACCTCTGTCAGGAGAAGGTCCTGCAGTGACCCCCGAGGCCTCTAAGGGATCCCTGCTCACCTAGCAGGAGGGGACACAGGTGACTGGCGGCTTTTCTGGTGCCGTTCCCTGAGAGCAGAGGCTTCAATCAGATCGGGATGGGTTTATGTTTTATTTATAATGTGTGCATTTAGGAACTGTGGGAATAGGGTTTGCCTAAATGACAGAAAATGATTTTATATTTAATTTGTCTTGGCGCCACACACAAGAAAGAGCATGGGGAGGATTCGCGAACACCCGCAGTTCCCCTTGCCAAGATGCTCAGATTGGGAAGCGCCTGGTCTCCCGTCACAGGGGTCCCAGCCTGGGTCATGTTGCAGCTTGACCGTAGGACTTGGGGACAGCACAGAGGCACCAAGACTGGTAAGGCCCTGAGAGCCCAAGAGTCACCTCCCTGGGAGCCTGAGGCCCGAGGTCCCAGGATTCTAGGGTGCTGCTCACTCTTCCAATGGGCCCCATATTTCTGTGTAGTAGCAGCAGTTCCCCCACTGGCTGCTTTCTTCTCTGGTAGTCGAGTTTATCAGCTCTGCGAGCAGAGGAAGCCCTCAGGCCTGGAAATGCCATTTCAGGAGGTGTGGAGGGGCGCAGGCGAGGCCGGGTCCGAGGGGAGCCTGTATCTGAGCAGTTCATTACAGTTAGCAGATTGAAGATTTAGCCCCTGTCTGCTTCTGGAGGAGACCCAAAACACCTGCCCTGTGACCTGGGGGCAAAGACACAAGGAGGCTAACTAGACCGGAAACCCAGGGTTTCTGAGAGGAGCATCTCAGACTGGAGTCAGTGATGATCACGCCCGCGCAGCTGTTCTGTCCACTGAATCAGACAGTTTGCTGGGTGCACTTGCCAACGGTGTGCAACGGCTCTGGAAACAGTCTGCAGGGCCTTAGTGTGTCTCCTGTGCACGGACATTTGTGCTCTTTGATCTGTACTTGTCTGGCCTCTGTAATGGCCATTACCCCGTATGATATTTATGGAGGCTACATTCATTGGCAACTTCGATGGTAGATGTCTCACAAACTTTAACCTCTCTGAGTCCCCTCAACAACCTAGCAAGGTAGGTGTTATCATCAGGTCCAGTTAACATATGAGTAAACTGAGGCTTACTTATCCATGATCAGGCAAGTAGGAAGTGCCTTTAAAACGAGGTGTTTCTGCCTCTGAGGCCCATGCTACGTCTTCTTTCCCTTGAAGCATCTTTAGGGCAAGACCCAAGTCTGATGCACCAGTTTGTCTTTCCTGGAGCACCTAGATCAGCACCTTGCTTTGTGTTTACTCCATAAACATTTGGTGGGGGAAGAAATGCAAAAACCATTTAGAACAAAATGTTGGCAGTAGGAAAGTAGGATCATGGATAATCCCCCCTTCCATCTTTTGGCTTTTTCAACACTTTTTTTTTTTTTTTTTAAGTAGGCTCCACGCCCAGGGTGGGGCTTGAACTCATGACCATGAAATCAAGACTGAGCCAAGATCAAGAGTCTTAACTGACTGAGCCACCCAGGTGCCCCTCAACATTTTTTTTTAAAGATTTATTTATTTATTTGAGAGAGAAAGAGAGAGCACTATAGGGGGCAAAGGGAGAGGGAGAGAGAAACTCAAGCAGACTCCACGCTGAACGCAGACCCCGATGTGAGGCTTGATGCTACGACCCTGAGATCAGACCTGAGCCAAAACCAAGAGTCGGGTGCTTTAACTGACTGCACCACCCAGATGCTCCTCAACATTTTTTATAATAAACGTCTATTAACATTATAATAATAAAGCCCATTGGGATAATTATTTTAAAAAGTATTCAGTGACTGAATAAAATCACTCTTGACTCCTCAATGAAAGTAAACTTCTTAACCACGTCTCACACTTCTGAATCTCCCATCAGTGCTTAGCACTGAGACAACAGAAAAGGCAAGAGGCTTATGTGACTTATTCCATAGGGCGTGAAGGAATAGAACTGGGGCCAGATGGTAGAAGTTGCAGGGAGAGAGAAGGAAAACTTGGTCACTGAACCGTCCGTCATTGGAATAGACCAATGGCTGACGAGGGTTTCCCTTCACACCCCCTATCAGTAGGTCAGCGCTTCCTTCCAGCAGCGGTTGCAAGGGGGTGAGGAAAGGCTTTTTGTCCCACATGTCTCCTAAGACGTCAGGCAGCTCTGTAATGGGGTTTGAAATAGGGTCTAATCCTTGCACCACAAGAGACCTGGTGCCCCGGGGAGCAGGGCTGGCTGAGCACACGGAGGCCAGGCCCAGGAGCAGGATGACTGAAAGACCCATAACGGCCACTGTGCCGTCCCCTCCCTGTTCCTTTGGAACCAGGAGCCGGGAGGCAGTGGGGGCCAAGGCTGGTCCGAGCAAGGCCGCAAAATAGCAAACGTCTTGAGTGTCTTTCCTGCTCCTCAGAACGAGGCCCACAAAGCTTTCCTGCCCGACTGAAGCCCAGGCCTGCCTGTCTCCGCCACACCCTGAATTTCAGCTACACCCTAGCAGAGAATCTGGCTGGAGACAGCGTGACCACCTGGAGGACTTTTGTGAACATATCAGAATAGGTAGGAGTGGCAGGCTGGAGTATTTTAATCTGAGGTGGCAAATGGAAGAACCCTTTTTGATTATACTCCCTAGACAAGGTAAGGCCACATTTGGGAAGACATGGAGGCGAGTCGGCCCCAGGTAGAGCCTTTCTAGTCTTATGGTCCCATTACGAAGAGCTTCAAGTGTAGCTTAAGGGCCCCAGTGCCTCTTTCCTGCCATTCCAAGAAGTGAGGTATAGCTCGGTGTACATCAGGAACAACATTGTCTCAGGGCTCAGAGGTGGGTGACATCTCTTGACACACTCAGAGTGTCAGACCTGCCATTATGGGCCCTCGCAGGGCCGGGACCAGGCCGAACAGTGTGGCCTGGGATGGAAACAGATGGTGGCCTCTGGGGACGAAGGTGTGAGGGGATGGAGAGATGATGTGGAATGGAAACCAAGTGACCCACTTCTAGGCTCAGCCTTGCCCCCAAGGGGCGACGTTTTCTTAGGTGAGTCGCCTCCTCTCTCTGAGCCTTAGTCTCCTCATCTGTCAGATGAGGGTTGAACTATAGGATCTCCGAGGTGCCTCCCAACTCAAACCATCTTTGATTTTGTTGACATGCTTCTGCAGAAGTGAGGTGGCCCCAAGCCAAGGCTCAAGGTCTGATAGTGCCTAGATGAAGGAGAATAAGGCCAGAGGGTGAGATGTACAAAGAGCCAGACCATTCGTGTGCAGAAGAGCATGAAACCTTCAAATTTTCATAAGGAATAAACTGGACCTACTCCCTCCCCCTTCTCTTCCCTTGAAACACTGTCTGATGGAGCTCTGCAGCTCCCCTCTGCTAAACTAGAAGCCTACGGTGTTTGTGAGTGTGTCTGGGGAATGCTCACACACACACATGTAGGAGTGTCTACGGGTGGACTGCAGACATCGCAACAAGCTGAGAACTACAAAGACCCCTGAGCAGAGAATTAGTAGTCCTGCACCCTTGGACTTGACTCAGAAGACAGGTGTGGAATTGCCCTTAGGCCACAGCCTGGAAATGAACATTGTAAAAATCAGTTTAAGGCGATCAGGAGGTTGGCCGTCTCCTGGCAACCTTTAGCTTTTCCTGGGCTACGAATCCAGCCGATTAGGAGAAGTGAGATGAGAGAATTGCTAGGAGCTGCTGCTCTCCTGAGAAGCGTCAGTTGACAGCAGAGGACCAACCAGGAAAGGCCATAGGAGGTTGGAGCAAGCCCCTCTTCCCTAACAAACCCACGCTGGTCAGAAGTGAATGGCATCATTGATTCCTTCTCTTGACAATTATTTACTGAGCACTTACTATGTGTCATGACTGTTCCAGGCTCTGGAGATAACAGAATGGGTAAAAAGCCCTGCTCTTGAGGAGCTCGCATCCTAGTGGGAGAGACAGACCATAAACAGATAAATATACAATGCATAAGGTGGGTTGGCTGGCAAATACCATGGAAATAAAAGAAAGTCACAAAAGAGGATAGAGAGATGAGAGAAAGATGGCCAGGAGAGGCCTCCCAGACAAGATGATTTGAGCTGTGTAATGAATGGAAAGAGAGAACCATACAGGCATCTAGTGGGAGAGTGTTCCAGATGGCCCAGGCCCAGGGCACAATCTCTGCAGGGTGTGTGCCTGGTGCGCTTGCCCGGGGCAGGCTCAGCAAGGGCAAAAGTGGCCCGCGGTGGAAGTCTGGATCGTTAGGCCCGTAGGCTGTGGTAAAGAGGCTCAGAACCATGTCCCTGAGTCATCAGGAAGTGATAAATTACACAAAGTGTACAGGCTGGGTACGTCAGTGGACTGTCATTCCGTTGAGAAAATTTTCCAGAAATATGATCAAATATAATGGGAAGTGTTGATTCTTAAAGAGGTAAACCTAAGTTCTTTGAAAAATATTCTCTGGCTAGAACACTTCATTTCCTTTTAACATGAGATCAATGAGGTACTTGTGTGTGTTGCCTCTCTCTCTCTCTCTCTCTCTGTCTCGGCTGGTGAGGGAGAATGGAGGGTGCTGGTGCCTGAAGAGATTTAAAAAACAAAAGATAATGGGGCCCTTGTTGAAATACTGGAGTGACGCAGGGTGGGGGAGGGCTCTGTCTCAGGAGGGAGAGCTCTGTGTGGGAAGGAGAATTCCTCCACATGGTGGTACCTGATCACGTCCCCCTTTGTTTCCTCCTCCGGTTCACTGCATTCTCCTCAGGTGCATTTGGGACTCTGGAAAGGATGTTTTCTGGCAATGCAGGAACTTGGAAGTCTTGTCCTTCTGTACAAGCAGGTTCCCCCTCTGTACGGGCAGAACCCTGAAGGCGGAAGCATCCGGGGCCTTCCCTCAGACATGGAGGTGGGCACCTGCGGCCTGGCAGGATCAAGGAACCCACACAGTTTTTTATCAGGCAGGCAGTGGAAGAAAGGGGCTGCTTTCAGGAGCCAGATGGCTCTGCCCGGACCCTGTCTGAGACTGTGTCCACTGGTGTTCAGGTGCTTCCCCAGGGCCAGGCTTCATGTGTCCCCTGGAAGCAGCCAGCGCTCTCTCTTTGTGCTTCAGGTCACACACACTCAATTCCAGACCGCTGTCAGTCATGCCCTTTTCGAGGCTGCTTTTTAGAGTTCAGATTTTCATCCCTTTATCTTCTCCCAGCCGTGCTGGCTTTTAGCTTCTTTCAACCAACTGTTGGGGAGTACTTCTGACATTCCAAGGCCTTTCATTTCAAGGGGTTCTGGCCTGGGGAGGCCACAGCCAGAGGGGACCCATGTTGCCAAGTTGCCAAGTCTGCAGTCAGTTTTGGCGGGGGGAATAGCTTCTGGTGCCTCACACGTCTGTGACCAGGTTCTTTGCTTAGAAGCCATCTTTCCCCCTCCATGTGAAATTCCGCCCTGGGGGGCTGGGACGGGAAGAGACTGAGGGGAGTAGGCGAGGTTGGGGGCATTATCCCAGGGTTTGGGGTGGAGCCCTGCCTGAGGCTCAGGAAGAAAGAACATGGGATCGATTAGTGGTGTCTGAGGTGGTGTTGATGCCTTGAAGGAGTCAAGTGTTAGGATTGAGCCAAAGCCCCCAATGGTTCACCAACCCCAGGCCAGAGGGAGAAAGGGAACCAAGGGACAGAGCTCACACGGCAGGGACCACGGAAGGTGATGGAGGGAGGGCTTTTTGGAGCCATAAGCCAGAAGGGATTTGCCAGGTAGAAAGCAGAGGCTGCCCTGGGTAATGCTTTATTACAGCCTTGTGGGGGCATGAAAAGGGCAAGGGTCTTCTCCCAAACCATGGGGAAAAAAATGGCTTGCCCCTGGTGCACCCCAAGATAGCCAACCCCTGTTTTTTTGCATAGCACAAAACGCAGCATCACCTGCTCAGCCCTTCCAGGCAAGCAGGGTCTCTGAACCACGCCTGGGCGGGGGGCGGGGGGGCGGTTGGGAGCCAGGTGGGGGTGGGCTAGCAGGAGAACTGCAGAGCTCGGAGCCTGGGAAATCTGAAGGGCTGAGCGGGGGCAAAGTTGAGGGCAAGCCACACAGAGAGATTTAGAAAGGGCCTGGGCCCGGTCAGACAGTGACGCTGGTTATGAAGTGACAGGCCTGAACAAGAATGTTCTGCAGAGCCAGGCCATAGGTGCCCTGAGCATGGTCACAGGGGCTCTGGTGGAGGACAGCACCTGCCCCTGGGTAGCCAGAGCCCTGCACGGTCCAGATGTGCACTGACCACTATGTGGCCACCAGCCACATGTGGCTACTGAGTGCTTGATGTATGGCTAGTGTGACAGGGGGAACTGAGCTTTTAATTTTATTTAATGTAAATTGAAAAGGAGACACTCATTTCAATTATTGGTCAACTTTTAGGAGTGTTCAGAAGAAGTATGTGGAATCTACATTTTCAACTGTAAATTTTATGAAATCTCAATATGGATCAAGTATTTCTGGTGAAAATTTAGTGTCTCCGTTGAAATGTGCCGTAAATGTGGGGTGCCTGGGTGGCTCATTTGGTTAAGCGTCTGTCTTTGGCTCAGGTCATGATCCCAGGGTCCTGGGATGGAGCCCTGCATCGGGCTCCCTGCTCAGCGGAGAGCCTGCTTCTCCCTCTCCCTCTGCCTGCCGTTCTGCCTACTTGTGCTCTCTCTCTGTGTGTAAAATAAATAAATAAACTCTTAAAAAAAAGAAAGAAAGAAAAGAAATGTGCCGTAAATGTAACATACACTGGATTTCAAAGACTTAGTACAAGAAAAGGATTTTTAAAATATTGACTACATTTTGAAATGATAATATTTGGATGTACCTGTTTCTTTTTACTTATTTATTTATTTATTTATTTAATTTATTTGAGACACAGAGATATAGAGATAGAGCAAGTGAGAGCATGAGCAGGGGGAGAAGCAGAGGGAGGGGGAGAAGCAGACTCCCCTCGGAGCAGGGAGCCCAATGCGGGGCTCCATCCCAGGACCCTGGGATCATGACCTGAGCCGAAGGCAGATGCTTAACAATCTGAGCCACCCAGGTGCCCCTCTTTTTACTTTTTTAATGTGGCTACTAGAAATTTGTAAATTCTCTGTGTGGCTAGCATTCTATTTCTTTGGGCTGCGCTGGTCCTTACATGTGTTCACTAGCCCCCTCTAATGTGCTAGGAGGTTGTCAGCAGAAGGTTTTATGTAAAGTAAAGAATGTGACTACATTCCCAGTTTACCTTGACTTTGGGGTAAGTCCTTTCCAGTCCAGCTGCTGTGGAGTCGTTGGTTCCTAAGGCACCGTCATCTATGGGCCCCGGGACACCTCCCAGCATGGGCCTTCATCCTCATACCGTCATTGAAACCAAGGTCAATGTTTTCTTGCAGCCTCTTCTCTTTTCAAAATCCCTTCTAAGCTCTTGCTGTGCTGAAAATGGGTTTTGGGTAGGAGGGGTCGGAGCCGTGGAGGCAGGGAGCCTTTTACTTCCTTGGAAAGTAGAGGGATTAGTTCCAGTCTTTGCTTTTGGTGTTTCGTCTTTATCCTTTTAGATAGATATGAATGATAAATAGGTCTCGGCTCTACTACCAGCCCAGAACCTGTGGAAGTGGCCGCCTGCAGCCCCGTGGGGAGAAGGCTGCTGAGGCTGCCTCCGGACTGAGTGGGAAAGAGGCGATTGATTAGCCATGTCTGTAAAGGGCGTGGACTGGGACCGTAGAACGCGTGCTTTGTATATCCTGATCCTGGCCTGATGCAGTTGTCTTCTTTGAGAATTGTCCCCCTACTCTAAAGACCTGACATGTTTTAAGAAGTTGGCCACTTTGAAGAAGCAGGGATGAGGCTTGCACTGAGTTAGATGTGCAGAGGGGAAGTTGGTCATCTCAACAGATCAGAACCCCAACCAAGGAGAGGTGACGAGAGCTTTAAAACACTGTGCGGACTTTTAGCGACCTTGTTCACTGACTTGGGAGAGGCGAGTTGGCTCTGGTCTGGGCCCAGCCTACCGGCAACATAGAGACAGAGCTGAAACCCAAGGAGAAAGGTAGACACCTGGAGGGGCTGGGAGAAGAGAAGAGGCTTGGTTCTTTTCCTTTTCCTCCCCATCTCCCCTCCCTTAAAAGTAGGCTCTGTGAACTTTAGAGCATTTCCTGCTTCTTGGTGCCACATTTCTGGTTATGGCTTTGTTCAGGAGACAGAATGAGAGTGGCCAGGGGCACAGCCCCTGGAGCCGTGTTCCAGCTCTGCCACCTACTGCAACTTATTTAAACATGCTGTGCCTCAGTTTCCCTATATGTACAGTGGAGATACCAGCATCCCCATTGCAGATTAAATGAGTTAATCCCCGTAAGGTGTTTGGAATCATGCCTTGGGCATAGTAAGTGCCACACTACCGTTGGCATACAAGTTAGTAACAACAATATAAATTGTCATCGTTTGTTAACTTGTTTGACTAAATGAACTAGATCAATATATATCTGCACAAATGGAGCTTAAAAACATGAGGTTAAGGGCGCCCGGGTGGCTCATTTGGTTAAGTGTCTGATTCTTGATTTCGGCTCAGGTCATGATCTTGGGGCGGTGGGATCGAGCCCCGTGTTGGAGCCTGTTTAAGATTCTCCCTCTCCCTCTGCCCTTCCCGCCCTGGGCATGCACTTTCTCTCCCTCTAAAAAACAAAACAAAACAAAAAACCCCAAACGATGTTAGAGGGGGGATTGCAGATGATTTTCTTTGATAACTTCTATGCAAATTCGAATAATATAGTTGTACTGTTGTTCCCGCATGTAGGTGTGTGTGTGTGCATATATATCTCAAAGTGTAACAATGGACCAAAGAAGAGAAATAGCACACTTAGAGCAGCGAGTGTTCCTGGAGAGAGACAGAGGAGGGGACCAACAGGGAGTTTGATTTTATTTGCAACATTTTATGTTGTTTTTTTTTTTAAATAGAGACTTTTTTTTAATCTTTTTATTTTATTTTATTTATTTATTTGACAGAGAGAGAGATAGCGAGAGCAGGAACACAAGCAGGGGGAGTGGGGAGAGGGAGAAGCAGGCTTCCCACCGAGCAGGGAGCCCGATGCGGGGCTCGATCCCAGGACCCTGGGATCATGACCTGAGCCGAAGGCAGACGCTTAACGACTGAGCCACTCAGGCGAAAATAGAGACTTGAAGGCAATCTGACAAAATGTTAATAAGTTGTTAATTCTGGTAGCTGTGCAGGTGATTCCTAGTCTTTTTATTTTTTGGAATTAAAAAAAAAAAAAACAAACCAAAAACCTTAACTCTAAAAACATTTTAAAAGGAAAGGAAAGAAAGGGCTGGTGCCCCAAGGTTGCTGGGTCTCAGCTGCATTAAGATGGAGAAGGAGGCTAGTGGAGGATTGAAGGCAAGATCCCTGCCTCCCAGCCCCCCAGAAAGCCTGTCACCCCCGCAACACTGGTTTCACTTGCCTGGAGGACAGCAAAGCCGTTCTGGATTCTCAATTCTCGGTGCTCAGGTGTGTCTTCTGTACCTGAAGACTGGCCAAGGAGGGGCTGACGTTGAAGGTAGTGGTGGTAGAGAGAGCACTCCCTCCAACAAAGTCCCAAGTGTTGTGGGTGTGCAGGGGCCAGAGGAAAAGAAGGGTCAAGGAGAGGGTGCCAGGAGCCCAGGCAAGGAAAACTGAGAGCCAAAGCCTGGGAGTTCCATCTGTGAAAGGACACGAATAGTAAAAATGGGTGTCTCTTCACTTCTGTCAGGGGTGAGGGGATGACAAAGTCTTGTGAGAGATCAAAGGTATGAGGTTTTTCTTTATTGTTCTTTTTTCTCCGTTTAGACATAGTACATGTTTATTTATTTATTTATTTTTATTTTTTAAAGATTTTATTTATTTATTTGACAGAGACAGACACAGCGAGAGCAGGAACACAAGCAGGGGGAGTGGGAGAGGGAGAAGCAGGCCTCTCGTGGAGCAGGGAGCCTGATGCGGGGCTCGATCCCAGGACCCCGAGACCATGACCTGAGCCGAAGGCAGACGCTTAACGACTGAGCCACCCAGGCGCCCTAGACATAGTACCTGTTTAATACAAAAAGACAGGAAATTGAGGAGATGAAAATCACCCTAAGTCCCACCATTGGGTTTACCATTATTAACATTTTGTTGAATAATCAATTCAGATCCTTTTTGGTGGATTTTTGAAAATGAAATCGTATGGGGCGCCGGGGTGGCTCAGTCGGGTAAGCGTCTGCCTCCCGTTCAGATGGTGGTCTCGGGATCCTGGGATCGAGCCCCACGTCCTCAGCTTGCTTTTCCCTCCCCCCTCTCCTCCCCCACTTGTGCTCTCTGTCGCTCTCCCAAATAAATAAATAAAATCTTTAAAAAAAATGAAACCATATATTTTATACTGTTTTGTAACTAGTTCTTTTTTCATTTAACACTGTATCATGAACACTTTCTCTGTCATAGTCTTCTTCCAAATATTTTTTAATGGCTGCCTAGATTTTCACTGGGTGAATATTCCACAGATTATATAATCACAGTTCATGGACACTGGAGATTAGGTTAGATTGGATAATATGAAATTGTTGTTTTTAGGTCAAAAATGGTCAACTGTTGGCAGTTTCAAATGGTTCAACCAAATATGTTTTCCAGTGTTTCATTTTTATAAAGAACACAACAATGAACATCTTTGTAGGTGCACCTTTACACATAGCCTCAATTAATTCCTTAGATAAAATCCTGGCAATGGAATTGTTGAACAAAATATCAAACATTCTACCAAAGACAGAATCGGATAGGGCTGGGATTAGGGAGAGGTGAGTGGGGTGTGTGGTGTAAGTCAGGGCCAGATCTGTCTGTATTTCAAATGTTAGTTTTTGCTCATTCTGGATATTTTGCTGTAATTTTGATTTTTAAAAATATTTCTTTAAAATATCTATCTTGGGGCACCTGGCTGGCTCAGTTGGTAGAGCATGTGACTCTTGATCTCGGGGTCGTGAGTTCGAGCTCCACGTTGGGTGTAGAGCTTACTTAAAAAAAAAGTCTTTACAATTTTTTTTTTTTTTTTAAATAGGCTCCACACTGGGTGGGACTAGTCCCCCAATGTGGGACTTGAACTCACAACCCTGATGGCAAGACCTGAGCTGAGATCAAGAGTAGGGTGTTTATCCAACTGAGCCACCCAGGCACACCCCCCCCAATAAAAATCTTTTAAAAAAGATATCTATCTTGATTCCTGAGTTTGTTTGGTGTCCCCTTACATTTCGCACCCCACGTGAGTGCCTCGCTGCCTTCCCCTGCTCTGGCCCCGGATAGCAATAGTGTTTCCCTTGTGGAGTCGTCATGGTGAGTGAGGCTTGTAAACCTCTCAGAACAGCATCCAGAGTCGGTGTGCACAATAAGCGTTATGTTTATCTCCTCTCAGAAAACATTTGTCGTCCAGCATGTGACGAGTGCTAAACTAGGAGCAAGGATGCCAGAGTGAGTAAGTTCCTGCCCTCAAGCTGCTTGGGAGTGTCAGGGAGCCCACCGGGGTGGGGAAGGTGGTGGTGCCACCGCAGGGCAGGTGCTGGGTTCAGTGAAATCTTTGCCTCGTACACCGGGGGGGGGTGATAATGTGGGCTGAGTCTCTTATCTGGGCACATGCTGGTTACACACAAAGCGAAAGGGACATCAGGCAGGAGGTGCGGCCTGAGCCAGCATGCAGCGTGGGAAGCCCAGGTCCAAGTCATTCTGTTAGTAAGGTCGTAGTCTGGAATGGGAGGAGGACCAGGCCAAGAAATGAGCCTGGGTGGTGGCGGAGAGACACTGGGATACTGGGATTCTGCCCTGAGCCCCATATCTATTTGTTCTGAAGTCACACTGACCACAGGAAGGCCAGCCTCCAGCGGTCTGCTCACACTCCCAGGGGCGCCTCCTTCCCTGTGTAACAGATAATGGTGACATGGATGCCCACTGTTGATGTCTTCTTTTTCTTCTTATTTTCTTATTTTTAATCATGGCATAATATACATAACATGAACTTTACCGTATTAACTATTTTTAAGGGTCTACGGTGTCATTAAGTAGCAGTAACACTCACCTGGTTGTGCAACCATCACCACCGTCCATCTCCAGAACTTTTTCATCATCCCGAACTCAAACTCTGTCCCCATGAAACACAAACTCCCCGACCTCTCCTTCCCTACCATTCTACCTTCTTCTCTATGAATGTGCCGATTTTAGGTGCCTTGTGGAAGTGGAATCATACAGTACTTGTCTTTTTGTGACTGGCTTGTTTCACTGAGCATTCTGTCCTCACGGTTCATCCGTGTTGTAGCCTGTGTCAGAATTTCCTGCCCTTTCGAGGCTGAATAATGTTTCATCATACGCATATACCACATTTTGCTTATCCATTCATTCATGGATAGACACTTGGGTTCTTTCTACCTTTTGACTGTTGTGAATAATGCAGCTACGAACATGGGTGTATAAATATGTTTGAGACCCTGCTTTCAATTCTTGGGGGGTAAATTCCCTGAAATGGCATAACTAGATCATATGTTAATTCCATTTTTAATATTTTGAGGAACTACCATACTGTTTTCCTATTCTTATCATTTTTACCCGGTAAGTCAGCTGAGGCACCCAGCACAGTGCCTGCCCCTCGTGAGTGTGCACTGAACATTGGTTGCCTGGATGAAGCTCCTAGAGGGTGAGTAACTCGCCCAAGGCCCCACAGCTGGAGGTGGGGGAGAGGGGCCAGAACACACTGGAACCCCTGGGGCCAAAGACTCTTTATCTCCAGGCTGCACCTGCTGTGTGAGAGGGTCTGGCTCTCGTCAGTCCTGGGAGAAGCCTCATCCTCCCTACTCCCCCCCTTCCCTCCCCTGGGGACAGAAACTGAGGACACAGTCCTTAGGGAGCCCCCAAGCTTCAGAACAATCAGTTGCAAAAGTTGCCAGTGACAGTCGTGACTCTTAGGGAGAGAAAGGGGCAGTCAGGTCCAATTTCGGTCACCCCAAGTTCAGGAGGGAATCTCCACTTGGGCAGCTCATGACAAATAAAAACGGGGAGCATTGGCAACATGCCCACAGCACTCCGCGAATGCCAGGGCTGCTGCATGCCATGGATTGCTTTTCTTTAGCTGATCCTGTTATACCAGGGGGCAGGGTCAGCATTTGTACGTGACCTCTGCAGTGCCTGGTACACGGGGAGCACTCACGGAGTCTGCTGATGAGTGAGCCTACAGGGCGCCTACTGTGCACCAGGCCTGGAAGACCTTGACACATGTTCTCAGATTTAACTCTGCGAGCTAGGGACTGTCCCCATCTCCCCTGGCCCAGAGGGAGAAACTGAGGCCCTGAGAGGGAGTGACTTGCTTGATGTATTCAGCCGATCAGTCATGGTGCTAGGGTAAGAAGCAGGTGTCTGGGCTCCTGACCACACACGTATCGAAGGAGAAGGAAACCCATCTCAGCTCCAGACCTGGTCAGGTTTGGGAGGCTGCACGGGAGGTGCCCACTTGGATCCCTGGACGGGAGCAGGGTGGGCAAAAGACGCGAGGAAATGGGCAGTTCCCAAGCCAGTGGACCCCAGCGCCCTGCTTGTCTGCCCTCCCGGCTCCCCAGTGTTCTGTGAGCTCCAGAGGTGGAAATCCCTCTCCTCTGGCTGTGTGGTCAAGACATCAGCCCAGCGGTCCAGCCTCCCGGGCTCCAAATGTTCTCGTGACCTGGGGGAGCCGGGGCTTGCTTAAGAACAATGACATCACTCTCTCTTCTCTCAGGACACTGGCCTGTGGTGTTTCTGAGACCTGCTATTTCTCAGGCCTGGGGACCCCAATACAGTCCCCCTTCACTCCAGACACAGCACTCGGCCCAGGTGTAGGGGTGCTGGGTAGGAGCCGAGCCTATCTGCACCCCAAGCCACTATGGTGGTCATTAGAAAAAGATACTCCTTCTGAAATGACTTCCCGCTGCTGAGTGCTGGCATACACAGGGCTCTTCAAGAACCGAGTGCTAGCACTCTTACTTTGCATAGGTTAGGTGTTAGGATTTGCCCCAAAGGACCTCTGAGAGATGTTGGAATTGACAAAGATTATGTCTCCACGAGCTGATTCTTTTTTCTTTACGTGTAGACGGCTCAAGCTGCACGGTGAGGTCTTACATCCTTCAGAGGGGTTTGGAACCCAAGACCGCCCTTGTCTTCCAGAGATGAATTCTGTGTGGTTCCCTGCACACTGCCCACTGGACACAGCATTGTGCGTGGGAGCACACGGTCGGGCAGGCCTGGTTCGAGACCCCCACTTTACTGATCCCTTTCGTTGCCTCCGCTCACTGTGCCCCAGCCACGCTGCCCTCCTCTCTTTCCATGCTCGCCTCAAGCTGTCCTGCCTCAGGCCCGCAGGTTGTCCCCTCGGCCCAGCCCCCACTCCCAAGCTGACCGTAGCGGGCTCCTCTCTCCAGCCCTCTGCAGCCCTTGACCCGTTTTCCTGCCTTCCACACTTCCACTCCTGGAAATGATCTTGCTCGTGTGCACTTGACTGCTCTGCATCGCACAGCTCCACTGGCATGTGCCGCCCGCCAGAGGAGAGGCAGTGTGGTGAGCACGTCTGTACCACTGAGCAGGGCCTGCCGTGGAGGTGCCTGTAAATATGTGTCGTTAACTTTCCGTGTGGGCTGCTCCCTCGTGACCAATGTTCCAGAGCATTAGATTTGCCCCCTGCCCGCACTGGACGCTGGCGCCTCCACTGAGCACCTGCTCAGACGCACGAGCTGCTCTTCCAGCCAAACGTGGGCACTGGCGATTCCTGAGCGCGGTGAGCTCCACTTCCATGGCTTACGGCGAGCTTGGACAAATTCTGTCTCCGTCCTGTGTCTGTTTCTCCAACTGCAAATTGGGAACAATGAAAGCAAATTGCCTCTATTTGGAGAAGATTGCTGTGAGGATCAGCTGAGATCATGCATTAAGACATGTAGTACTGAACTTGGTCTTAATTACCATTTATTATGCTGATGTCATTTATTGTGGCTCTCATTTTCCAGGGACATTTAGGTCATATCTAGAGCCCATTCCACACAGAAATAGGATGGCTGTCATGTAAGAAAGATCCCTCTTTTCCCAAACGAACTGTCGTAGGTTCCATCGTGTGTATTTCTCTTTCAGGGGTGCTGTTGTCCTTGCATGGAGAGACCCATCCAGGTTCCCTCAGACTCCGGACACCTGAAGGGCACTGGGGCTCTCTCTCCTGTCCCTCCCTTAGGGACCACGTCGTCCCTCACACAGGGGCGCTGTCTCTCCTGGGTACCCACCCTGCGTTCCTCACTAGCCCTGGCTTCTCTGTACTTCCGCTGGCATGTGGCTCGTGACCCCTGTGACTCCAGCCCCACATCTGCCTCTAGCTCAGTGTCGTGGCCCAGCCAGGGCAGCCTCACTTGCAGGCTTCCTGAGACAGACTCTCATTGGCCCAGCTAGTCCTGCTAAGCTAGGCCGCAGAGGTTAAAGTCATTAGTGAACCGCTAGATGGGCTGCCTTTGGGTCAGGTGCCCACCCTGGGCAAATGGCTGCATCAAAGTGTTCAGAGTCACAGACTAAGGCAGTAGGAGGTCTGGGGATGGGGTGGAGAGAAGAGCAGAGTCCTTTATTTTTTTTTTTTTAAAGATTTTATTTATTTATTCATGAAAGACAGAGAGAGAGAGAGAGAGGCAGAGGGAGAAGCAGGCTCCCAAGGAGCAGGGAGCGTGACGCGGGACTCGATCCCAGGACGCTGGGATCATGACCTGAGCTGAAGACAGACGCTTAACCATCTGAGCCACCCAGGCGCCCCGAGCAGAGTCCTATAAAAAGGGGTGGACGAGGGAACTCTCTGGAGCAATACTGATGTTCTATTTCTTGGTAGAGATTTGGATTACACAGGTGCATGCATTTATCAAAATTCATTTGAAGATATTCTTAAGATCTGTGCAATTTACGTCCGTCCACTCACACCCAACGTTAAACGAATTTTGACCTCCAGTTAATGACGTGCACGCTGGGAGTATTTAGGGGTGAAATACACTGAGGTCTGCAGCTTCCTCTGAATACACCAAACCATGAAGATGTGCTGATTGACAGATGAAAGGATGGCTAGAAGGATGGATCTACGATGAAGCAAATGCAGCAAAATGCTAATGGTAGAATCCAGGGGTGGTGGGTACATGGATGTTCACTCTATAATTCTTTAAGCTTTTCAGTACATTCAAAAATGTTTATGAGAGGGGCGCCTGGGTGGCTCAGTTGGTTAAGCGACTGCCTTCGGCTCAGGTCATGATCCTGGAGTCCCGGGATCGAGTCCCACATCGGGCTCCCTGCTCAGCGGGGAGTCTGCTTCTCCCTCTGACCCCCTTCCCCCTCGTGCTTTCTGTCTCTCATTCTCTCTCTCAAATAAATAAATAAAATCTTTAAAAAAAAATGTTTATGAGACAATGTGAACACTTTTATAGAAAAAGAAAGGGCGTGTGAGCAGGCAGGCTCCGTCTGTCACCCCAACACCGTGCCCGTCCTCCAGGACACCGGTGCCGCAGGCCGCCTACAGAAGGCTCAGCACTGCTTGACCAGTATCTCACTTGCCTCGAAAGCTGAGATGAGTTGATGAATAACTGAGAGAGTCTCGAGGATAAGTGTGAGTCACCCACCGCTCCTGGTTTTCCAGACCAGGCCCACATCCAGCCAGGTCATCGGAAAGGGGCACATGTGGAGGCGATTGGGGATCTTGCTCACGGTTGGATGGTCTCTGTAGAGTTGCAACCCTGCGCCGCACCCTGACTTCTATAGTGAGCGTCCTTGTGCCATCGCTATTGGCGTCGTTGTATTTCCACAGCGTGAGAGTCCCTGAGACAAAATCCCTATCGTCAGGGCCTCGGGTCTGGTTGCTTTTGCAGGCCCAGCACGGTGGGCCTCTCCCAGATGCTCTGTGTTTACTGGCTACATGCGAGGATGAATGCATTGTAGAATTCAGTGCAGGAAAGAAGCATCTCTCTCCTGACTGAGGGGTAAGCTTTCTTTTAGCAAACAGTGAGGACGAAGCAGCACATGGTGCTTCCTTTTCGGTGTGGGTAGAAATTCAATATAGCAATTACAGCTCTGCTCTGGTGGCCTGGGGTCCCTCACTGGGAGTGGGAGGGCTCCACACTCCCTTCCTTCAGCGACTCTGGGGTTTTTGCCTTCCTATGTCTAATGCTACAGGGAATACATAATAAATTAACAAATAAAGTCAAGTCCAATCTTTCATTTTTGCTGTTAGGAAAATGATGCAGAGAGGTTTAGTGACTTGCCCGAAGGCAAACAGCAGTCTGCTGGGCAGCTGAGCCAACCCAGATCCCCCCTTCTCCTGCCTCCACAGTTCTTTCTCCTGCACCAGACAGCTGATTCTTTTTTCTTTACGTGTAGACGGCTCAAGCTGCACGGTGAGGTCTTACATCCTTCAGAGGGGCTTGGAACCCAAGACCGCCCTTGTCTTCCAGAGATGAATTCTGTGTGGTTCCCTGCACACTGCCCACTGGACACAGCATTGTGCGTGGGAGCACACGGTCAGGCAGGCCTGGTTCGAGACCCCCACTTTACTGATCCCTTTCGTTGCCTCCGCTCACTGTGCCCCAGCCACGCTGCCCTCCTCTCTTTCCATGCTCGCCTCAAGCTGTCCTGCCTCAGGCCCGCAGGTTGTCCCCTCGACCCAGCCGCCTGTGCTCAGATCTGAGGCAAAGCCATAGTGTAGAAACGATGCAACTACCTCTGAGTGAGATGTGCTAACCAAAAGTCCTGACTGTGGAGCACCAATCCAGTGGAAAATTCTCCACTTGGTCCTCGTCTGGGTAGTGAGTGATTAATTCTGAGGACTCAGAGAGAGCCCTCCATGGTACCCGGAGCTCTGAATGGTTCCTGAAATCTCCAGTCCTGAAAGACCATGGTGCTAAGAAACCAAAATGTTCCTTGGAATCAATGACCTCGCAAGTCCAAAGCAAACTAGCAAAACTATCTGTCACCGCCTCTCTCAAGTCCCAGGGCCCTGCTTTACAGCAGGGACTGGAAGAGGGGCCAGGAGGGTCTGAGGAAATGACCTGGAGGGCCACCTAGTGGTCTGATTTACAGGAGGAGAGAGGGTCCCTTGTTGAAAGTCACACAGCTTGTTCCAGTAGGCAGGGAGCTGAGGGCTGGGATCCAGGCCTCCAGGCCTCCAGGCCTCCCGACCTCTGGCCACAGCTTTTCCCACGACACCATGCTGCCTCTTTAGAAAGCCGCAGGACAGTTGTTCTGCATTAGGGCAAACCAGAAGGCAGCTGGAACGGGTTGACAGCCCGCTGTGAAGAAACCTCTGATGCAGTTGCTGGTGAATGAATTCAGCAGAGATGCTACCAAACCTGACCGGCACTGACGTGTCAGGCCCTTGGGACCACAGCACTCCTGCCAAAAACCCCAGCACCAGAGTGTCCCCAAGGCCCCGCAGGGCCAGTGGCACTGCCTCCATTACTCCTGCATTGAGGGAGCTCCTAGGCTGGCCCAGGGCATTGTGGCTCCAGGCCTTACTAGGACTCCCTTGGACATGATGAAATTCATGGGCCTTTCACAGGGTACATCCTCGAGGACCAGAAGTTTCCATTAGGGTTCCATTAACCCAGAACTCTATGGATTGGAAAATAGCCTCTAAAGCATCAGAAACTTAAAAACTCAACCCAGGGTCTGGAAAAGTCAGCACCTAGAGAATGAGAGAGTGCATTATGTGGCCCAGACTCCTGTTTGGGTCTGATGTTGACATGGACTTTTTTCCCGGCCAGTGGACAGAGATCATTAGTTGCTTTTCCTTTGGGGCCTCTGAGGGATGCCGAGGGGCTGGAGGCCTTGGGGAGGCTGAAAGTAGCTGAGTCTGTGTGTAAGTCATCGCTTTGATGGGAGTGCCATTTTGGAGTCTCTGGTGGTAAGTTAGCATGAAAACGAGTCATGGGGCATGTATTGCTAGGATACCTGGAAGGTTGGGAACCAGCCACATCAGGTGGTCCAAACCCCTGAAGGCTTTGCTTTGTTGGAAGGCTGGCTACAAGTTCTTGCTGCCCAGCTTCTCTCCTGTGGTTACCCTTTGGCAGGAAGAAGTGGGATGCCTCCAAAGGAGCCAACAAGGACCCCTTTGGCTTCCATGGTCATGTTGGAGGGGGTGGGGGAAAAGACCCTTGGATTTGCCCTTCCAGTGAGGTTGCCCTCAGGGACAAGAGGCAATTCCTTAAAAGGAAACCAGGGTGCACTTTAAGGGGTGCCTGGAGGGCTCAGTCAGTTAGGCATCTGCCTTTGGCTCAGGTTTTAATCTGGGGTCCTCGGACTGAGCCCCACATTGGGCTCCCTGCTCAGTGGAGAATCTGCTTCTCCCTCTCCTTCCACCCACCCCTCCGTGCTCTCACTTGCTTTCTCTGTCTCTCTCAAATGAATAAATAAAAAAAATCTTTTAAAAAAAGAAAAGGAAACCAGGGTGTTCTTCAAAAGGGGAAATGGGTTCTGGCTTCCCAAAACAAAGACTGCATTCCATGCCTAGTGTAGAAATTGTTCTGAGCTATTTTCTCTAATTAACTTCATATGACCATATGCTTTGTTGGTCAGCGTCAATGATCTAATACGTATGATTCTTAAAAGCGAAAGACAGTGCCACAGTGCTAACTACTGTTGCACACACCCATATGTGCATCTCTGTCGTCAGAAGTCCCACTTGTAGTTGCTCGCAAGTTTGCGCTTTGGTCCACACCGTCTCGCTTGATCTTTGCAAGGTTCCTGGGAGGCGGTTGGTGTACTGCATTCAGTCTTCTCGGGAGAAGGACACTTTGCTTCTGGAAACCAACATCTCGATGGCCTTACAGGCAAACAGGAAGGCGGGGGGGGGGGGAGAAAACTGTCCCAGGACATCAGCAAGGAACCCCAGCTGCCTGAGCTGGGAACCGCTCTCCAGGCATGGATTCCACAATCATCTGTCTTTGGTGCCTCTCCAGAGGAGCTAAGACAAAAACATCGGCGTGGACTTTGCCCTTTGGTTTCACTGTTGATGATTTTAAAACAGACAGAAGCAAATAAGAAGGTTATAAACATAGTGAGGTTCTCATTGACCCCAAGATGCTATGGTGGAAAGTGATTGAAAGATTCACGTTAAGAATGTGACTCCCGAGAGCACCTTCCAGCACTCAGACCTGCTGAGGAAAATTCCCTGTACGTTCCATCTCTGCGCTGGGAACAAAATCACAGCCCAAACGGTAATGGTCTCAGAAAATCACCAGCCCTTGAAAATGACGGTGGAGGATGAAAATGCGATTTCAGCCCTCTCTGGAAAGAATGAAATGCCCAAACCCTCCATCCCAATTCCACTATCAAGGACAGATAAATGGTGTCAGAGGAAGCAAACGTCACCTGGGAAGCAAAGCCTCCCCAGAGCTTTCAGGACACATGGAGCTCCCTGGACGCCTGTGATTTTCAGAGGAGGTGGGGACTGTGGCCCAAGGGCAGGAGAAGGGGTTGGAGGTCTTCCAGACCCACCGGGGGCTCACTGACCCTCTTTTCATGTTTAAATTCTCAGCTTCAGTGGTCTTTACCTTAAGGTTAAGGGATAAGGGAGATTCTTTTTGCAAGGGCTGGTCTTTTTTTGGTTATGCTTAGTATTTTCAAATTTTACATAGAAATGTTTGAGGTTTGTCCACAGTCTCTTGGGGGGACTGAGCTCTGACCTTCTCACATCCGGACACTGGGGGTCCAGGTAGACCAGGTAGCACGGACAGCTGGGTTGGTGCAGAGACAGCCTGGTGGGACTAGGGTGTGTCCCACTTGTCCTGTTCTTTATGGCCAGGGCAGTGGGAGGGGCCACTCCTTCCACAGACAGACACCAGGCCCAGACCTTGACCCTGGCTCACCAGGCCTGTGTTTGCCGACTGCTGGGCCTAGAAGCTTAGGCAGGAGAGCGAGTGTGACAGGCCAAGTCAAACCCTCCCCTCTGCCAGGAAGGCCCAGAAGGATGTGGAACAGGAGCTTGATGCACTGGGTTTCAGGCTCTCTTCACCAGCTGTGGAGCCCCTCTTGAATTTTTCCATTTTCTAATGTGTAAAATGGCTATCATGGTAATAATACAGAGGCTTATCAAATGAGATCGTGCACTTGACGTTGCTTTACAAACTGTCGAGTGTCATAAAAGCATAAGGAACTGGCAGTCGTTACTGTAGTGGGTGCCCAAGGCCCCTAATGGATGTGATGCCACAGGCATGGCTATCTAGGGAGCGATGTGGGTGTCCCACCTAGGCACAGACCGGGAGGCGTCCTGCTGGGTCCCTCTTTCAGACAGGAACCTGGGATGGGAAAGGGGACCTGTGGATGGTGTGCTCTCAGCCTCAACACTAGCTTTATAACACCTGTTCGTGGAGCATTAACTCAGTGCCGGGCATCGTGCTGAGCATTTTACACCCACCATGTCATTTTCTTCTCCCAGCATCCCTGTGGGGTAGGTGCTGGGGCACAGAGAGGTGAAGTAAATCGCCCAAGGCTACACAGCTAGTAAGTGACAGAGCTGGGACTCCCCACCAGGTTGTCCCCTTCTTAAGTTAGTGCTCTTCACCTGTGTGCCTGATCACCTCTTCGTTTTCCGTCATGACCTCTGTGCTGAAATGGACGAGAAACGGTGAATCAGATCAGCTGCATAATGGCATTGCCTGTGTTGGGCCTTGCTCCTTGGGGAGAGGAGATGTAAGCCAAGGCAGGCAGGGTAGGGAGTGGGAGCGCCATCCCAGAGCCCGGGGGAGCATATCTGACGGCTCCTCCTTTATCCCCTGAAGACACCAAGGCGGGGCTCCCTCCACACCCTTCGATGTCTCATGGCCCCAACCCTGCCACTCTCCTTCCCCTGTCTCGACCTAGCCACGCTCTCTCTCCTCTCTGGGAGGTGGAGAATGATTCCATCCTACCCCTACAACATTCCTTTCCCAAACTCACAGAGCTACTTCAGGTCCCTCATCCTTTACTCTAGTGACGCTGGCTTCCCCTCCCCCATTTGGTGGGCAGGCACCCTGAGGGGAAGCTGGCAGATGGCCCTGGAGACAGTGGGGGCAGTTCTCATCCTTCCTCCAGCGTGAAGACAGGGTTGGCCCACTGGGCGGCCTTGACCCAATCTGGAGAGTCGTATCACAGCGCTGGGAGCAATGTTTGCCTAAGTGCTTGGTTCATCTTCCGCTACAAAGAGCAATGAGAAATATATCTGTAGGTGACAAGAAATTTAAATAGAAGACATCGCCTCCATTCGTCAAGCCCTGTGTCCATGCTGGGAACCTGTGCTGCTCCCTCTACACATGCTGTAGTCCTCACAACCTCCAAGCTGGTACTTTCCTTTTCTAACCCATTCTACAGATGAGGAAACTGAGACTTAACAGAAGTTAAGTATCTTGTCACTGGTCGGATGGCAAAATCAGTAGAGGAGGCAGGGTCAAACCACCCCGTTCTGTCTTGCCCCAAAGTCTTGGCTCCTAACTTGCCAGCATACTGTCTTGCGAAGAAACACAGGCACTGAAGTACGCATTAGGGATTGCAGACTCCTCGATCCACATCTAAACCGAATAGAGAAAGGATTTCTTCATGGCTGCTCTGTAGGGTTTAGCACCTTCCTTTCAGACAGTTTTTTTTTTATTTTTAAGGTTTTTTTTTTTTATTTATTTTTCTTATTTGAAAGAAGAGACAGAGTAGAAGCAGGGAAAGAGGCAGAGAGAGGAAGAAGCAGACTTGCCGCTGAGCAGGGAGCCCAACGCGGGACTCGATCCCAGGACCCTGAGCTGAGCCGAAGGCAGATGCTTAACCGACTTAGCCATCCACGTGTCCCCACTTTCTTTCTTTCTTTTTTTTTTTTTTTAAAGATTTTATTTATTTATTTGACAGAGAGAGAGAGCACAAGTAGGAAGAGCGGCAGGTAGAGGGAGAGGGAGAAGCGGCTCTCCACTGAGCAGGGAGCCTGATGAGGGGCTCCATCCCAGGACCCTGTGACCATGACCTGAGCCAAAGGCAGACGCTTAACAACTGAGCCACCCAGGCGCCCCCAGACTATTTCTTAAACAGGTTTGGCTGTTTACTCCATAAACATTTCAGAATATAACTGGAAAACCCCAAGCCTATTTGAGTCCGTTAGATAGTGGTTTCTTCCTTGGCTAGCAGTTATTGAGTACTTAATGTATATCAAGCATTTTGTGTTAATTATTTTTATTTCGTGATCATACCAATCTGAGTTAGGTGGTGTTATTGTGAGTGCAGTACGAAGTTAAGCACTTGTTCCCTAAAATCAGGCTACCTGCTCTGCTGCTTGCTAGTCATCTGACCTGTGCAACCACGGGCAAGTCACTTGACCACTCTGTGCCCCATTTCCTCATTTGTAAAATGACCCCCACAGGAGAGTTGTGAGGCTTAAATGGATTAACAATGTAAAGTACTGGGATGCCTGGGTGGCTCGGTGGGTTAAGCATCTGGTCATGATCCTGGGGTCCTTGGATCGAGTCCTGCATCGGGCTCCTTGCTCAGTGGGAAGCCTGCTTCTCCCTCTGCCTGATGCTTATGCTCTCTCTCTCTCTTTCTGACAAATAAATAAATAAAATCTTTTAAAAAAATGTAAAGTACTTGGAACCACTAGTGCTTGGCATTCTATTAAGCCTTAGTTACTGCAGACCACTTTACAGATGAGAACAGGGTAAGGCAAGTAGCTTGCCCAGCTACACTGGGAGAGCGGACATTTTAATCCAATGAGTCTAATGCCAGGACCCATGCCCTTAACCACTACCACCTCTTAGTGGCCCCAGTTCCTTTCCTTAAAAAAAAAAAATCACTTTACTGGGGTGTCTGGCTGGCTCAGTCATTGGAGCATGTGACTCTTGATCTTGGGCTTGTGGGTTTGAGGCCCACAGTGGGTGTAGAGACTGCTTAAAAATAAAATCTTTAAAAAAAAGAAAAAAGAACAAACCCCAAAACCCACTTTACTGAGGTACCGAGGTATAATTTACATACCATAAAATGCACTCGTTTTAAGTGTATATTTCAATGACTTTTACTAAATTTATAGTTGTACAGCCATTACCATAATCAAGTTTAGAACATTTCTATGATCCCCCCAAAATCTCTCCTGCCTATTTGCAGTCACTTTCCAGCCCCACCCAAGGACCTAGGCAACCGCTAATCTACTCTTTGCCTCTACGGATTTGCCTCTTTGGGGCATTGCATATAAATGTAATCATACAATAGGGGGTCACGTGTCTGGTTTCTTTCATTCCCGTGATGCTCTTGCAGTTTTTTTTTTTAATATTTTATTTATTTATTTATTTGAGAGAGAGAGAGAGAGAGAAACAGCATGAGAGGGGAGAGGGTCAGAGGGAGAAGCAGGCTCCCCGCTGAGCCGGGAGCCAGATGTGGGACTCGATCCCAGGACTCCGGGACCATGACCTGAGCGGAAGGCAGTCGCTTAACCAACTGAGCCACCCAGGCGCCCGCCCTTGCAGTTTGTATCAGTAGTTTGTTCCTTTATATTGTTAAGTAGTATTCCATTATATGGATAGACCACATTTTGTTTACTCATTCACTAGTTGATGGACATTTAGGTTATTTCCACCTTTTTAACTAGTATGAAAACCTTTTAAATTTTATTAATTTATTATAAAAAATTTCCAACATGCAGTGAGCCCCACAGACCCGTCAACCAGCTTCAACATGAACACCAGCACCCACCACGGTGGTTTTATGTAGACCCCCACCCAGACATCCTATCATTTCGCTCTTTAACTTCTTCCTTCAAGCATATAAATTCGCATTTACTTTTGAATAGGTAATATATTCATAAGATTCTAAGATTAAAGAGTATAAAAGATAAACAGTGAAAAGTTTCACTCTGGAAACTTCTATCCCCCATCTGCTCTGTTTTTACTCAGTGCCTTCCAATGACTGTTATTTTCATGTATTCTTCCAAAATGCATATATAAGAAAATATAAATATACAGTCTTTACCCACCTTTTACACAAAAGGTAGCATATATCATTATACTGTTTTGCACCTTGATTTTTTTTCACTTAATAATATGGCTTAGAAATCTTTTCAGATCAGAAGATAATTTCCTTGGGCGCCTGGGTGGCTCAGTTGGTTAAGCGACTGCCTTCGGCTCAGGTCATGATCTTGGAGTCCCGGGATCGAGTCCCACGTCGGGCTCCCTGCTCGGCAGGGAGTCTGCTTCTCCCTCTGACCCTCTTCCCTCTCGTGCTCTCTATCTCTCATTCTCTCTCTCTCAAATAAATAAATAAAATCTTTAAAAAAAAAAAAGATAATTTCCTTAATCTTTTATTTTTATTTTTATGGCTTCATATTATTCCACTGTATGGAGGTACCTTAACTTACTCAGTCAGTCACCTACTGATGGACATCAGGGCTGGTTCCAGTCTTCTCTAGGCCATGCTAAGGTTCAGAAACTTGTACATACATCACTTCTCACTTATCCCAGAATATCTGTAAGATAAATTTCCTAAAAAGGAATGGCTGGGTCAGAGTATATGCATTTGTAGCATTTATGATTTTGATTGATTTGTCCTCCATTGACAGTTGTACCAATTGACCACCCCCCGCCGCCCCAGCAATACATGCAAGTACTTGATTCCCCATATTTTAACTTTTGCATAATAGTTCAGTTCTTGCCTCATTTTCTTTCTTCCTTTTCTTTCTTTTTTCTTTCTCTCTCTCTCTCTCGCTTTATTTTATACATTTTTATGTTCAGAAGTTTTGAATGGGTTATTACCTGCACACCTTGAGTCATTTTTTAAAGCATTTTTGTTAACAGCTCTGTTGTGGTGTAATTCACATACCACACAATTTCCCCGCTTAAAGTACACCCTTCGATGGTTTTTGTCTATAACCCGTTTTTAATGCTCATCACTAACCTTTTAAAAAAGTGTTTTTTCGGGCGCCTGGGTGGCTCAGTTGGTTAAGCGACTGCCTTCGGCTCAGGTCATGATCCTGGAGTCCCGGGATCAAGTCCCACATCGGGCTCCCTGCTCAGCAGGGAGTCTGCTTCTCCCTCTGACCCTCTTCCCTCTCATGCTCTCTACCTCTCAATCTCTCTCAAATAAATAAATAAAATCTTTAAAAATAAATAAATAAATAAGTGTTTTTTCTAATTATGGAAGTAATACCTGTTCAGTTCAGAAAACTTGGAAAAAACAAAAGCCACCAAGAAAAATAACATAGTGCCGTCATTGTTAACATTTCTTTTTATTTTATTTTATTTTATTTTATTTTGGTTAACATTTGTTTTTAAACAAAAATGGTACCTGATGTATATACTATGCTGAGGTTTGCTTTTGTCATTCTCAGTCCCTTTAAGTCTGTCACTCAGGCCTTCAACGTCTAGGGCTGCTAATTGACATCATCACCATCATTAGGACAACAATGGCAATACCAAAGCTAATATTCCCCACTCACGCTGAGCTTGCTGGGTGCCAGATGCTGGCTATTGCACACTTTATGTACTCAATCTCAACTGACTCTTGAAGTAATTTGGTGACATTGGTACTTTGCTCATCCTATTTTACAGCTACAGAAACTGGGGCTCAGAGAGATTAAGTAAACTGCCCTAACATTAAACAGGTAGCAAGTGAAGGAGCCACGGTTTGAACTCTTATCTGTGTGACTTCAAAAGCCCTGGTGACTTAACCTATATGTCCGATGAAAGACATTCAGACCTGGCTCAAAGAAACCAGCTTCTCCCTCAGGAAGAGTCTCGGCAGAACCCGATCTCCCGGCCAGGTGGGGTGTGGACGTCTCTGCCCCTCTCTGCTCCTTTAGCTTGTGGAAAGGGAGTGGAGGGTCAGGGGATGGGTTGCTGGAGCAGCAGCCTACATCACAAGATGTGGAGACCCCTCCGCACCAGTCCCAGTGCATAACTCCCCCAGCCCCAACCTGTTGGTGCAGAATTATGGAACAATTGGAAAAGCACTGAACTCTGCACTTCATGTTCCCTTCTCTCATTTCCCACACGCCCCCCGCCCCCCACCGTGTTCCAGCCTTTCCACCTCTACTTTGGGGCTATCTTGCCCTGAGTTTGCTAAGCCACATAGCCCGCGGGAGGCTCCTGGCTGTTAGCTACAACAGCAGGTTGGCTGCTTGGTTGCCGTGGCAACAGCTGTTGTGCGTAAGTTGGCCTTGTGGCAGAAGACAATTTAATAAACCGAATTTGGAAAAAAAAAAAAACCCACAAATTTGGGAGCCCAGTGGGCATCTACTAGAGACCCTATTGGGTGTCTTCTGTGGCACTGGGTCGCGTGCAGGATGTGACTGAGGAGGTGCCAGCCCAGTGGTGCATCCTGTGTCCTCAGAGATCCTGAGACTCAGCTCTAGTCATCACCCAAGGCCAAGGTCTTGCACTTCTGCTTCTAGCTACGGTGTATGGGAGCACCCCCCTGCTGAGAACCGCTGGAAAATCTGGACAAAGCATTAAAAAGTCTGTGTGAGGTTGAGAATGAGGTGGCAGATGTTCACCCCTAGGGACCCATTTTGGTGCAGGTGCAGTGGCCCAGGGGGAGCCGTGAGCTGTTTCTCGGTCTGAGCTGCTGTGAAAATAGCAAAACTCTTACAAAAACTTGTCCACGCTTGCTGCCTGGCTTTTCTCCTTCCGTTCCTTTTTGATCCACTCCAGCCGGGTTTTTGTCCCCACCATTCCTCTAAAATGCTCTTGTCAAGGTCACCAGTGACCTCCAAGTGACTAGATCCCATCCTTAATTCTTGGTCCTCCTCCTTCTTTTCTATCAGCTGCCTTTGACACTGTCAGTCACTCTCTCTTCTCCTGCTTCAGGGACACCACACTCCCCAGCGAGTCCTTCCCCTTCTGTGTGCTGGGGCTTCCTCCTCCCTGACCCTTAAACTTTGGAGGGCCCCAGGCTCAGGGCTTGGTCCTCTGGTTCATTCAGTCTTCACGTGCTCCCTGAGGGATCTCACCCAGACTCAGTTTCCTGGGAAACAGGCTCTGAGCCAGAGACTTGCCCGCGGGCTTCATTGGGAGTGCCTTGGGATGAGTACCTGTAAGGGAGTGAGGGATTCTGGTTCGGAGGGACAAGCTGACCTGTGACTCTGTCATAGCAAAGGCTTTAGCCCATAGCACTGGGATCCGGGGAGCACCCGGCACTGTGCTTTGCAGGAATTCGCTCACTGAATTCGCCTAAATCCTCTGTGAAGGGGGTTCTGTCATTGTCTCCATTTCACAGGTGCAGAGGTTGAGGCTTGTGAGGTTATCCAGCTGCCCACCACAAGGAGCTGGGACTCAGACCCATTCTGGCGCCTCCCAGAACCCTGGCCTCCTGCTGCACTCAAAAGAGCCTCAAAAGAGCACGCGGAGTAAACTCTTGGGCCAGGTTCCTCGGAGGCCCTGCACTCTCCTCACCACCAGCACCCCAGAATGCACACTGCAGGGCTCCTCAGGCCTGTCGCCAGAGCCCTTCACCCTGCCGAGGAGAGGACACTTGTTCCTCCGGAGGTCTGGGCCAGGGCCTCAGAGCCAGTAGTCTCTTGTTTCATTCAAAGATGTATAAGAAGTTTGTACCTGCTTCATGGTTAATAGAAAATTAATGTCCCATCTTCCAAACACTTGAATAAAAGGAAGAAGCACTGTGATTATCTCATGTCTTTGTGCTTCCCTGGATGGATTACCTCATAACCTTGACCCCTTTATCTAGTAGATGTGGGGACTGAAATGAGGGCAAGTGAGCAGATTCTGTTTCCCTCTCACCCCCCACCATCCTTTCTTCCTTTCCTGCCTTTTCTCCAGGTGCTATGACTCAAACCCCCCCGGTCTGGCTGGGGGTGGGGGTGGCAGAAGGTGCTGCTAGAGGGGCCTCCCTCAGATTCTGTCCTGATCTGCTCCTAATACACCAAGGCTGCTGTGTTTTGGGATCTGACAGAGCTATTCTCTGCTGATGAAAGAATTTAAGCAGCCCCAGAGGCAAGATGAAGGAATGAGCACCCCGAGAGCCAGACCCCTCTTTTCCCAAGTCCCCTAGTGGCTGCTTTCAGCATGTAGTGTGCAGACTTCAGGGAGGGACATTTCCTATCTTACTGCCATACGTCACAAATGGTTCGGAAACTGGATGAAAAAAAAAGTTCAATGCCCAAATAAGCAAATCTCTAACCTTTGAGGATGAACCCCTCTGCCTTTCTGAAGAGCTTTTATATTTAAAGTACATGGGGTGCCTGGGTGGCTCAGTCAGTTAAGCATCTGCCTTTGGCTCAGGTCCTGGGATGGAGCCCTGCATCCGGTCCCCGCTTAGTGGGGAGTCTACTTCTCCCTCTCCCTTTGCCCTTGCCTCCCGCTCCTGCTCACTCTCAAATAAATAAATAAATAATCTTCAAAATATATGTGTATGTCCACACATACATAAGCTCCATACTCACAAACATGCCCATGTCCGTATGAAAGCTTGTAGCCATGTGTATGCGTAAGCGCACCCATGCTCCCCCTGGTGGGTCCGCCCATACACACAAGCACGCCCGCACGCTCATGCAAGCACGCAGACCCAGAACTAGAGACGCTGGCCAGAGTCAGGACTGGGTTGAAGCTCTTCTCACCATTGCTGTTGGCGCTGCGGTTGTGGCTTGGCGACAGTCTCTGATCTCTCCGAAAACCATTCTTGCTTTTGCCCACTCAGAGCCGGGGTGATGTTCGAAGTGTGCCGGAGAGGCTTTGAATGTAGGTTTGGGAGATGGCCAATGAAGCATCTGCAGAACTTTCATAGCATCCTTCCTGAGGCTGGAGGGAGAATGGGGTAGGCTGGCTTTAGATGTGATAGCCTGGGTCTTTCTGACTTTGGGAGTGCTGGGCATCAGGGCGGGGCCCCCACGAGGAGGGCTAAAGACTGGGTTCTTAGTGGGTGGTGGGGGTTGGAGGTGGAGGAAGGGCACTGGCCCGGTGTGGAGTCCCTGGAGTGGGGTCCTGTCCAGACAGGGGAGGACAGGAATGACTGCCCAGTGGCAGAGGCCAAGGACATTGGTTGGCCGGCATCCGAGAAGGCCGGCTAGTAGTGCTGGGTTTTAGGGCTGCAGGCTGTGCCCCTAGCCTTGGCCTAGCCAGACAACACAGGAAGGCCTGAAGCTTGGCAGATCCCTTCAGTGGATCAAGAGCCTCAGGGCAGGCATGGGTCCCATTTTACAGAGAGGACATCAGGTCAGGCAACTCATGAGTGGCAGAACCAGGAATGAAAGCCCATGTTCTTTCTTTAAAAAACATGATTAGATTTTTTAAAAATCACAAAAGCATGGGGCGCCTGGGTGATTCAGTCAGTTAAGCGTCTGCCTTCGACTCAGGTCACGGTCCCAGGAGCCTGGTTTGGAACCCTTCGTCTGGGCTCCCTGCTCAGCAGGGAGTCTGCTTCTCCCTCCCCCCGCCACCCCATGCTCTCTCATGCACTCTCTCGCTCTCAAATAAATAAAATAAAATCTTTTTTAAAAAAAGAATAAATCACAAAAGCTACACATGCCTGTTTTAGCAAGTGCAATAATACAGAGCTATTTATAGGAGACATTAACTCTCCTCCTGCCCCTTCTGGTCACCCCACTCCGATACCATCTACCTGAGCTAAACATTCACAGCCTGCCATGTAATTTTCTTTTCCCTGTGCTCACAGAAATGCACACACACACACATAGCTAGCTCTCTCCCCTGCTCTCTCTTTACACAGAAGATGGAGTCTTACCCTTACGAATGATCCATCCGATATGCTTTCCCCCTTAAAATACTGGGGACATCTCTCCAGGGCAGGGTGCTTAGATCTACCTCATTCCGTAGAACGGCCTTACAACAGTTTGTATAATGGGTCCTGGCTAGTGGACATTCAGGGTGTTTCAAGCCTTTGCCAATATACACAATGCTAGAAGAAACATGCATATGTGGGCCTTTACACACTCGTGCTTTTCTTTCTGTTGTGTAAAGCTCCCAAACTGGGATCACCGCTTTGTGTGTTTTATTTTTTTAATTAAAAAGTTTTTTTTTTCTTTTGAGTAAGCTCTTAGGCCCAACATGGGGCTCAAACTCACGAACCCGAGAGCAAGAGTCTCATACTCTACTGACTGAGCCAGCCAGGCGCCCCTGTCTGTCTTTTTCATATCAGTTTGGCAGAGCTCTTAACATATTTCAGGCATTAACCTTTTATCTGTCAAATGTATAAATACTGACATTATATCATAGGATATTATTTGTCTTTTGAATTTGTTAATAGTACTCGTGCCATGGGAAAATTCTTGATTTTTGTGTAACCCAGCCTAGCTACTTTTTCCTTAATTGTTTATGGGCTTCCTGCCCTCCTTAAGGATCTTCCTCACTGTTCGGTTATTCTACTAAATTTTATTACAATATATTTTTTTATGTGTATATTTTATTTTATTGTTTTTTTCTTCGAGTTTTTATTTAAATTCTAGTTAGTTAGCATATATGGTAAAATTGGATTCAGGAGTAGAATTTAGTGAATCATCACTTACATACAACACCCAGTGCTCACCACAACAAGTGTCCTCCTTTTTTTTTTTTTAAGATTTTATTTATTTGAGAGAGAGAGAGAGAGCACGCATCTGCAAACACAAGCAGCGGGAAGGGGCAGAGGCAGAGGGAGAAGCGGACTCCCTACCAAGCAGGGAGCCCGATGCGGGGCTGGATCCCAGGACCCTGGGATCATGACCCGAGTGGAAGGCAGATGCTTCACCGACTGAGCCACCCAGGCGCCCGAACAAGTTCCCTCCTTAATGCCCATCACCCATCTTGCCCCTCCCCGGCCCACCTCCCATTCATCAGCCTTCAGCTTGTTCTCTATATTTAAGAGTCTCTTATCATATGTATATTTTAAATTCATCTGGAATTTGTTTCAGTATCTGTTGTGACGTGAGGGCCTAATTTTGTTTTCTTCCATATGAATAGCCAGTTATGCCAGCACTATTTATGCCAGACTATCTTTTCCTCACTGAATTAGAATGACGATTTGTCATATACTGAGTTCTTGTATATATTATTTCTAGATTATATTCTGTTCCAATGACCTGTTCGTCTTTTCCTCAGCCAGCACCATATCATTTTGATTAGAGAGGATTTCAATTAGATTTAATAACTGGCAAGGCAAGTCTCTCCCATTGTTTTTGGCTTTCTTTTTGGGGCGGAGGGGGTGGATTGGAGAGGTCAAGGCTCTTTTCAGATGTTTGTTCTTCCAGAGGAACTTGCAAATCTTTTTGTCAAGATGAAAGTAAAGAGAGAGAAGATGATGGGTATTCCCACTGGAAGGGTGTCTGCTGGGTCTTGCATGAGTTTGGAAGCCCAGGCTCCCGCCACTGGACAGGGCTGTCCCCGGCCTTGGCTGGCCTTGCGATCCCTGGATCGCACAGGAGCGCAGTGAAAAAGATAAAGGCAGCTTTAGCCTGAGCTTGGAACTTCCTCTCTGCAGAGTATTGTGTTTTCCCTTGGAAAAGAGACACAAATTCACGTAATGGTCATTGGGTTTGGGTTTGGTCATTATGTTTTGGTTTAAAACCAATCATGGGTCGGAGAGAACTTTGTGCTGCTTGACAGACTGCAAAAAGTACCCCGTACCTGTCTTTTCAGGTATGTAGGTAAGTTCTGTTTTTTCGTTTTTAAGAGATGCCAAGAGGCAGGTTTGCTAGATGGGAGGGCGTGGGTATTTATCATTTCAAGAGCTCAGGCCAGATTGCCCAGCGCACCGGGGGCTGCCCTCCCAGGCTCCCAGCAGTTTCCCCACCTTATCCGTGGCCTCTGCTTGGTTCTCGGGGTGGAATCCGGGT
This sequence comes from Callorhinus ursinus, assembly GCF_003265705.2. Lineage (NCBI taxonomy): Eukaryota > Metazoa > Chordata > Mammalia > Carnivora > Otariidae > Callorhinus > Callorhinus ursinus. The sequence goes on from NW_027397070.1 coordinate 42,025,557, forward strand.
TGGTTTGCTATACAGCTGCTTAAGAGAGCTACTGAAGAGCATGGGCAGCAGACATGGACCCCCTCTCCTCCCTGCCCCTTCAGCCACCCCAAAGGCACAGATCACGCAAGGAAGAGGCACCAACTTTGCGTTTCCTTTCTGGTTCTTCTTCCCATCTGTGGATCCCCTGCTGACTCTAATGCTTTCCAGCAGCAATTCTTCTCTGCATCACAGCCCCACCCCCACCCCCGCCCCCGCCCCAGCCCCTCCTGCCCCATTGCTCTGGAAGTACTTGCTGTGGGACAGTGCCCTGGGAGGGCTGGGCTAGATTCTATCCTTGGCTTTGTCTCTCTCTCTCTCTTTTTTTTTTTCAAAATCTATATTTAACCAGTTTGGCCCTAAAGGGAATTAGCCAAGTCAGGGCTCGAGTTGAGTGCCAAAGTCTTGGGATTGCACCAGGAGTTCTGAACCCGGAGTCCGAGAACGGTCCTCAGGGGGTTTGTGAACATCTGAAGCCGCCTGCGGCAGCACGTGGAACCATGTGGGCTTTTTTTCCCTGAGGAGAGTCCTTAGCTTTTAACGGGGTCTCAGAACAGATGTGTGACCACTCCAGTTCCCTTCCCCACCCAAAAAGAACCCCTGTCATGAGGACAGGGTAAGTAGCTTTATAAGCAAGCAGAGTAAAGGAACGGCATTCTAGAACTCTAGGGAAGGGCCTTATCAAGAAGGGATGGGAGGGGAAACAGGATGCAAAATTTTGTGTGAATATGCCTTTTGAGAATAGATTAGAGAGCTTTCATTAGATCCCCAAAGGGTTCATAACGCCCAAATTTAAGAACACAAATACAGAAGCTCAACGACATTAAAGTATTAATGTCATCTGAGAGGATAGATATTTCTAATAGAAAATTTTTTTCAAAATGTAAATACATTTAATTCATTGTAGAAAATCTGAAAAAATCTTCTGGAAATCTTCTAAACTTCACTTATAATCCTGACGCCCACTTTTTTTTTTAAGGATTATTCCAGAATGTCTGCTGTCTCTCATTCTCTCTCCCTCTCCATTATGCGCGTGTGTATATGCAAAATTAGAATCATACTGTTTTTTAACAAGACTTTTTCAACTTATTATTTTGTGAGCACAGTCACCTGTTGTTGGTTTCCTAAAACAATGTTTTTCAAACTTCTCTTAAGGAATGGAACCCTTATTTTCAAACCAAATCTTATGCAGAAGTCTAAAATGTGAAATAAAAGATGTGAGGTTCTAGCTAAAGCACAGGGGGAGAAGAAACAATTTGAAAGCCACTGGTCTGAAAATGAGTTTTAATGGCTACGTAGTATTCTATCATATGGATGTGTAGCCTGGCCAGATTTAGCAAATAAAAATATAAGACATCTAAGTAAATTAGAATTTCAGATAAACATTGAATATATATATATATTTTTAGATTTCATTTATTTATTTGTCAGAGAGAGAGAGCACAAGCAGGGGGAACAACAGGCAGAGGGAGAAGCAGGCTCCCCGCCGAGCAGGAAGCCCCATGTGGGACTTGATCCCAGGGCCCTGGAATCATGACCAGAGCCGAAGGCAGATGCCCAACCAACTGAGCCACCCAGGCGTCCCTGAATAATTTTTTAGTATAACCATATTCCAATTTCAATTTCAGAGAAACAGTGAGAACTTTTTTGGAATAAGCATATCCCATGCAATATTTGGGACATACTTACACTAAAAAAAATTATTCCTGGTTTATCTGAAATTCTCATTTAACTGGGCATCCTGTATTTTACATGGCAACCTTATGATGTGCCATAGTTTGTCTAACCAAGCTCCCATTGTTGGGCATTTAGATTATTTCCAGTGTTATACTAGTATAAAAAATACCAAGTGGTATATCTTTGTACCCACGTTTTCATAGACTTCTGATTTTATAACACCCTTGAATCAGAATTGCTAGACCAAAAGGTGGTAAACACTTTAAAGGCTTTTGATACAGTGCCATGTTGTTTTCCACCAAGGAAACTGTACCCTCAAGAGTTGTGCATGCAAGTGCCTGTTTCTGGAAGAGTTAAATATGCATCAGTCCATTATTAGTGATTCGTATTTAGGTGGTCGCTCTGCCCCGGCAAGACCCTGAGACAGTCAGCTTCAAGGCTGGCAACTTTGATCCTTGGGGTCCAGGATAGCTAGAAAGGGCTGGTTAGTCCGACAACATCTGGGTGCTTCAAGACAGGGGTCACGGCTGATAAGAAATAGGGTAGAGATGTGCCGGCCCTAGAAGGAGAAGGGGTCGCCAGGACAGACTTGACCCAGGAGAAGTAAAAGTAAGCTGTGCAGAACTAGGCCCATTGTAAGGCATTATTTTTAGTAAACAGCCTTGCGTTCCATAAAGGCAACTATTCCAAGGAGGGGAGAGGCCATGGAGGAAAAAGTCTCAAAGGAGACTTTTCCACTTAAAAATAAACATTACATAAACATAGTAATAACCAAAAGGATAGAAAATCATCCATAATCTCCCCCTCCTAACAAACCACTGTTTCTATTTTTCAGTACGCCTTTCTGGTCAAGCTCCATCATTTTCAGGAAGCTGCAGTCACCCGGCATCTGGGATTTATACCCCGCCCCTCTTCTCCCATTACCGAGCCAGCATTTTTCTGGGCCGCTCCAGAGCTTTCAGACCTAATATTGTTAACGCTATTTTTTTCTTGATTTCACAGGTAATAATTATTCATTAAGACAGATTAGAACATCCAGATAAACAAAATGGAGTCGCGACACCGACATTAATTTGTAGCCTGCTTTTCTTCACTTCGCTTTGTATGAACAGCTTTCCATGTTAAAAAAAAAATACATTTCTACATCTTTTTAAATGATTGCAATGTATTCTATTGAAGGCCATACTATAACTTACTGAACCAATTCCCTATTACTGGAAATCTAGGATTTTTTTTCTCTACAATCTTTTGCTATTATAAATGGAGCCCACTTTAATAATTTCCTTAGGAGGGATTCCTAAAATTGAATCCTATGTATACATCATTTTCAGACCCTTGATACGTACTGATAAGTTTACCTCTAGAAGATTTTTTAATTAATTAATTAATTAATTTAAAGATTTTATTTATTTATTTGACAGAGAGAGACACAGCAAGAGAGGGAAAACAAGCAGGGGGAGTGGGAGAGGGAGAAGCAGGGTTCCCGCTGAACAGGGAGCCCGATGCGGGGCTCCATCCCAGGACCCTGGGATCATGACCCGAGCCAAAGGCAGACGCTTAACAACTGAGCCACCCAGGCGCCCCTACCTCTAGAAGATTTATACCAGTTTATACTCCCTCTAATAAAGCATGAGAGCATACTTATTTCCCCACAGCCTATAACAATTATTGTAAATGTCTACTAAATATTCTTTTCAATTGATGGAACATAATTTACTTACTCTTTTCCCCAGTGTTGACATTTAGATTGTTTTCAAATTTTCATTCTTATAAATAAGACCATTGTGAACATCTTTGTGCCTAATATTTGTCTATGACTAATTGTGTGATTAAAACAGGAATCCTAGATGAGAGGGCATATTTACTCCAGTTACTCCCTCCTTCCAAAGGTTAAATTTAAATCTTCTGGTTATATGGGAGATTTGGGGCCCACCTGGCACCCTGCCATGGATAGGGGAAGATAATGGATAGAATAAAACAGAAAAAGCTGTGTGCCAAAGGATATAGCACTAGAAATGTACTGCCAGACTGTTTTCCAAAAGGGTACTGATTTAATAACCATTCTGGTGGCTTAAAAACAATTTAATGTAATATTCAAAGATCTTAGTCAAGGAAGAAAAGCACTATCCATCATTAACCCACAACAATGTCATTCCCCACAAAGGACTCTTCAACTGCAAGAAAACCACACATTTCTGTCCCTCCCAGACTGCCCATCTGCCCAGCTCATGCACTTGGCAGGAGCCACTGGTGGGGCTCCCATTTCCTGCAGCTTCCCCACTCTAGAGATCCTGTGTATTCTTACCTCCTGTCCAAAGCTCAAGGAGGAAGCAGGTGCTCTTTTGATGACACTTGACCCTAGCTGCCGACCGCTCTTCCAGCTCCCATGGAGCTGGGATCTTTGGGGCACCGTGTACGCATCTTCTTGATGGGACAAACATCCCCTGAGCACCTACTGTGTGTCAAGAACTGCAGTAGGTCATAAACAAAGCAGCTCTTGGCTCTTCAGAGGGGTTCCAGGATCTGTAATAAATACGTATTGAAGAACGATAGGGTGAATGGATGTTGTTACAGATCATTTCATGTTCAAGATGGAGAGGCCTCAGAGAGCATCTTGCTCAAACCTCCTCCTTTTGTTTTTTAATTGTTGAATCTTTGTTTTTAAGTAAATTCCAGTTAGTTAACATACAGGGTTATATTAGTTTCTGGTGTACGATATAGTGATCCAATATTTCCATACAATACCAGGTGCTCATCACAAATGCACTCCTTAATCCCCACCCCCTGCTTCCCCCATCCCCCACCCCCCTCCCCTCTGGTAATCCTCGGTTTGTTTGTTCTCTATAGTTAAGAATCTATTTCCTGGTTGGCCTCTCTCTTTTTTTCTCCTTTGCTCATCTGTTTCAAACCCCCTCCTTTTATGCAGTCATTGAGAGAGGGCCTCCCGTGGATGTGGACAGGGTGCAATGATTTTATTTCATGCGCTCAAAACCCCTGGGCGGTAAATCATTACCTCCTTTCTGCAGCTGTGGAAATGCTGTTCCCAGAGGGTCCCTCAGGCCTGCAGAATGGCTTGTGGGCTAGCCTGAGCGACTTGACTGACAGCCCTTTTCAGCTCCCCTTGGCCCTTCTGCCCCTTTCAACCAAGTTACTAAGCTAAGCACTCCATACTAGGCATTTTACAAGAGGTTTTTAAAAAAAAAAAAAAAAAACCTAAAAATGGACAAATGGTAAAGGAAATGTCTGAGTACCATCCTCTTCAGAGTGTTCTGTGGTCAGTGCCTAGAGCACAGGTGAGGTTATGGCCCTGGACCAGGTCTTGCCTTCTTAGCCCTCCCCCTAAGCCCCATTTTTGACTGTTAGGCTTGCGCTTTGGGGAGAAATCAGGAGACGTCAATTTGGGCCTCCAAGCATTACCTGGATGTTGGATTCACCTGCTCTAACACCCACACACACACTCGAGGGCTCAGCCACCGTATACTGCTCCCCTCCAGCCTCCACTTTGAAAGGTAGCAGAAAACGCCACCCAAAAGATGCCACTTTGCTATATTGATTATTTTGAGCTCTAGGCTACAATTTGAAAACCAGCAAATGCAGGGAGATGCTTTGAAGTCCCATCATCTGCCTAAATACAGATCCTCCAAAAGGAACTCACTGGTCATAAATCCCCTTCCCGTGAGTTTCAGCGGCCAAGGAAGTTGACTCATCACGGGAGAGAAGACTAGAAGTCAATACCACACCCGGACAAACTGTCACAAACCATCACACCTCCCATCTAGTCTTCTAAGGGCCCATTCATCTTCCTAAAAACCATTTATTCACCCCTAAGAGGTCTACGCCCTCCTCCCCTTTCCCTATTAAGATGGTGTGTAATCCTGAATTCTGAGTGCCTTGGGGAGTTACTCATTTTTCTCTGGGTATCTTTCTTGTATACATGTTAATAGACTTCTGTTTGTTTTTTCTCTTGTTAATCTGTTGTGATTTATTTATTTATTTTTAAAGATTTTATTTATTCATTTGAGATACAGAGAGAGAGCACACGTAGTGGGAGAGGCAGGGGGAGAGGCAGAGGGAGAGGGAGAAGCAGGCTTCCCACAGAGCAGGGAGCATGACGTGGGGCTTGATCCCAGGACCCCGGGATCATGGCCTGAGCTGAAGGCAGACGCCTAACGACAGAGCCACCCAGGCGCCCCAATCTGTTGTGATTTATAAGAAATGTATCTTTGGGGCGCCTGGGTGGCTCAGTTGGTTAAGCGACTGCCTTCGGCTCAGGTCATGATCCTGGAGTCCCGGGGATCAAGTCCCACATCGGGCTCCCTGCTCAGCGGGGAGTCTGCTTCTCCCTCTGACCCTTTTCCCTCTCGTGCTCTCTATCTCTCATTCTCTCTCTCTCAAATAAATAAATAAAATCTTAAAAAAAAAGAAATAAACAAAAATGTATCTTTGTTCTTGGTCCTAAACCCTTGGAATTTCCTGAGTGTTAAGAGCAATGGGAGCATGTTTTATTATAATACTGGGTCTCATGTCCTTAGTTATGTTAATGAGGTGACTTTTGAATAGGGGCTGGTTGCCAGGGGAATGAATACCTTGAACTATGAATAGAGGAGTGGACCTTTCAGTCCCACCCCCTGATTTCTGGGGAGGGGAGGGGAGGGGAGAAGAGGCTGAAGGTTGAATCAAATGCCAATGGCCGATGATTTAATCAATCATGTCTATGTAATATGAAGCCTCCATAAAAGCCAAAAGGAGAGGGTCTGGAGAGCTGCCTGGTTGGGGAACCAGAACACTTTCGTGTGCCACCCAAGCTCCACCAGAACAGAAGCTCCTTTGTTTTGGATTTTGCCCTACGTTATCTCTTCATCTGGTTGTTGATTTGTATCCTTCAGTAGCCTTTGTAATAAGCCGGTAATGTAGTAAGTAAGCTCTGAGTGGCTCGACCCCCTTGTAGCCAGTTCGTTAGAAGCACAAGTAACAACCTGGGCTTGTGACTGGCATGTGAGGAGGTGGACCGTCCTGTGGGACTGGGCCCTCCACTTGTGGGATCTGAGGCCGTCTCCAGGTAGACAGTATCAGAATTGGGTTGAACTGTAGGTCATCCAGTTGCTGTCTGAGAATTGCTTGTTAGTGGTGTGGGGAAAACCGTGCCACGTTGAAACTGGGTCCCAGAACACTTTATCTGTCTTTTATTACAGGAGTCTCAGCTAAGAACTCAGAAAGGTAGAGGAAAAATTATTCTTTTTCCCTTGCAACTTCCCTTCCCCTCCTCTCCATCAGGACTAACCTGTTCCTGGCTGGTACTTCTGCCCCCAAATGTTTCAGGTGAGGAAGGGCTTACTTTTCATCTATTTATTTATATCTGTGATACATTCTGAAGATGATGATGTTGATGATGACAATAATTTAGCTCAGTTCTTTTATCTTAGGTAGAGAAGAATTAAGGTTCATCTGGTTTGTTTGTTTGTTTGTTTTTTAAGATTTTATTTATTTATTTTGACAGAGAGAGGGAACGAACACAAGCAGGGAGAGTGGGAGAGGGAGAAGCAGGCTTCCTGCCGAGCAGGGAGCCCGATGCGGGGCTTGATCAGGACCTGAGCCGAAGGCAGACGCCCAACGACTGAGCCACCCAGGTGCTCCCGGTTCATCTGGTTTTTGTAAAGAATTTTATTGTGGGGTGCCTGAGTGGCTCAGTTGGTTAAGCAACTGCCTTCAGCTCAGGTCATGATCCCAGGGTCCTGGGATTGAGTCCCGTGTCAGGCTCCCTGCCCAGGGGGTGTCTGCTTCTCCTTCTTCCTCTGTCCCTCCCCACCACTCTTGTGTGTACTCTCTCTCAAATAAATAAAATCTTTAAAAAAAGAATTTTCTTATAAAAGAATACTTATTTATAAAAAAAAAAAAAACCAGGCTTGTATAAAGGAAAAGGTAAAATTCTTCAGTCTTCCAGCCCACTCCTGTGCCGCTTTCTGGAGGTGACCACCGTATACCAGTTTGCCATGTATTTTTCCAGATATATCTAAACATTTACATACACATGCATTTATGAACTCTTTATACAAAATGAATCACAATGTACATACATAACTTATTCTTTCTAACATTTATTTAGAATTCTACTATAAGGATAAACTATAATTTAGGGATCATATAATTTTTTACCTAAACTAAGACAAATTCTAATTCACAGGGGCTCCTGAGAACACAGGTGTATACTGGGACTGTCTCAGGAAAACCAAGTTTATGTTTACCTAAAAATGGAACTTCTACTGAGTCAAAAAGTAGTATTTAAAATGATGTTGTCAAGAGTACCTGGGTGGCTTAGTTGGTTGAGCATCTGACTCTTGGTTTCGGCTCAGGTCATGATCTCAGGGTTATGAGATAGAGCCTGAGTGGGGCTCCACACCCCCGCTTTGGGCTCTGTGTGGGTTTGCTTGAGAGATTCTGTTTCTCCCTCCCCCTCTGCACCTCCCCCCGCCCATGCTCTCCCTCTCTCAAATAAATAAATAAATAAAATCTTAAAAAAAAGAATAAAATGATGTTGTTAAACGGTCTTGGTCATACCAATTTATAATCTATCAACATATAAGGGCTTCTATTTCTTCAGACTTTCAAAATACTGAGCATTATATATAATAGTCTTTAAAAAAGAAGAAATGAAAGATATTCAACCTCACTGATTATTAAATGCAAATTAAATTCTTTTTTTTTAAAGATTTTATTTATTTATTTGAGAGAGAGAGAGAATAAGAGAGAGAGAGTACGAGAGGGAAGAGGGTCAGAGGGAGAAGCAGACTCCCTGCTGAGCAGGGAGCCCGATGCGGGACTCGATCCCGGGACTCCAGGATCATGACCTGAGCCGAAGGCAGTCGCTTAACCAACTGAGCCACCCAGGCGCCCTAAATGCAAATTAAAATAAGATACAATTTCTTACTAATTTGGCAAATCCAAGAATAAAGACTCATTCACTTAAATTGAGAGAGAGCGCGCGCGCGCGCGCACATGCACAGGAGCACATGCAGCAGGGGAGGTGCCAAGGGAGAGAATCCTTTAAGCCAACTCCCCACCAAGCGGGGAGCCTGACAGGGGCTCAGTTCCACAACCCATGAGACAGATCATGACTGGAGCCAAAACCAAGAGTCCATGCCCAAGCGACTGAGCCACCCAGACGCCGCTCTTTTCTTTCTTTCTTTCTTTCTTTTTTTTAAGATTTTATTTATTTATTTGTCAGAGAGAGAGAGAGCACAAGCAGGGGGAGCGGCAGGCAGAGGGAGAAGCAGGTTCCCCACTGAGCAGGGAGCCCAACGAGAGACTCAATCCCAAGACCCTGGGATCATGACCTGAGCTGAAGGCAGATGCTCAACCGACTGAGCCACCCAGGCGCCCACCTCTTTCATTTCTTATTGGTCATTTGTATTTCACATTTCTATGAACTACTTGTTCATATCCTTTTTTGTCTACATTTCTTTTGAATTATTGGTTCTTTTTTATTGATTTATAAAAGTTCTTTGCATATTGAAGGAATTAATTCTTTGGCCTATATTTGGCTAATATTTTTTTCCCAGCATAGTGTTTGTATCTTGACTTTGTGGTTTTTTTTAGCCTTATAAAATTTTTAAATCTTTATGTACATTTTTTGGTGACATTTGGATTTTACATCTGAGATTGCAAAAAAAAAGAACAAAAAGTAATTTTTTCTGTATACTTTTTAGTTTCTTTTTTATTTATTTACTTTTTTTTTAAGATGTTTTATTTTTAAGTAATCTCTACACTCAACGTGGGACTGAAACTCACAACCCCGAGATCAAGAGTCACATGTTCTACTGACTGAGCCAGCCAGGCACCCCTGGTTTCTTTTTTAATTTTAAATTTTGAGCCACCTAGAATTGATTTTGGTTTAAAAAATAAATTCAGCTTTACTTGTTTCCATATTGTCTGGTCACTTTCCCTAACATCAGTCACTGAATAGTGTGTCTCTCCCTTCCCCCTGCCATTTGAAATGCAACTGTATCTTGTGCCAACCCTCCATATGTACTTGGTTCTATTTCTAACCTCTCTGTTTTCTTTTATTGATTTGTTTGGCTTTATACCAATAGTATCTTGCTATATAAAGTCTGCAGTCTTTCATATGTCTTAATATCTGGTAGGTCTATTTCCCTATCTTCATTTTTTTTCAGATTTTTCCTGATTGTTCACTCATGCTTAAATTTTTCCAGCTGAATCCTCCTCTCTCCCCACCACTCCCAATACAGTTGTTATTTGATCAGTATTGCATTGAATTTGTAGATTAAGTCAAGGAGGATTTACATCTCTGTATCACTGAGTCTTTTTCAAGAATGAGCTGCACTTCCTGTTAAGGTTTGTTTAACTACAGGGTGGTCATCAAGGAAAACATGGACAAACATATATATTATTATTTAGGTTACATTGCAATGCGTGACATAGGCGTTGTATTGTGACTTAATTAACAATGTATGGTTTGGTGCACTGTGCAAAATTGTAATGAATGAGATGCATAACACTATATTTCCATTGATCCCAGCCGTGATCAGATGATTTGTGTCTCTGATTTCTGCTTGAATAAAACTGTATCCTGGGACGCCTGGGTGGCTCAGTCGGTTAAGCCTCTGCCTTCCGCTCAGGTCATGATCCCAGGGTCCTGGGATTGAGTCCCATATCATCGGGCTCCCTGCTCAGCGGGGAGTCTGCTTCTCCCAGTGCCTGCCACTCCCCCTGCTTGTGCTCTCTCTCTGACAAATAAATCAATAAAATCTTTAAAAAGTTTTTTTTTTTTAAACCCTGCATCTTTAGCATACCCTAGAAGAATTAATCGGAAGGGCTCTGTTCATTAAAAAAGAAAATCTTAGTATTAGCCCCATTTCCAGGTTTTTATGGCCATTTTGCATATGGCACCTAGGTAAAATGCTGGGCTGTCGGGGGGAGGTGCCAACCTGGAGACAGAAGTTGTACTTGAGCCTGCAGTGCCCCTTGAAGAAAGTCACATGAGCCAGGCTGCTTTTTTCCTGTTCCCCTTCCCCTCCTTTTTCTTTTTGCTTAATTTGATTTTAAAAGTCTGGCTTTGTAATGAATGCTGTCTCTATTTGAGGGTATAACCTAATTGTTTAATTATATTAATTGTATATGAAGCACAGGTAATGTACTTCTAAACTTGACCTACCGTGCCAATAATGTAGTGCACCAGCTCACTACACTAATTTGGCTCTTTGTTCCAAAAAGTGATATGAACTGAGGCACCAGGCCACAGTCAGCCCCTACTGAGTACTAATGGCTGGGATTTGGTCCTGGCCCAGCCAGGATCCTCAGTGGGTGAGGCAGGAGGCTGCTGACACTCTTGAAATAGTCGTACTGGAGGTGTTCTATGTAGTACATGGCCCATAATTGCTTTTATTTTTCCAGTTAATATCTGATAGGTTCAAGTTCAGTAGACTGAATATGAAGCACCGGAAATGACACTGACATATTACACCTGTGTGATCTGCACCATATGTGGGCTGGGAGGGTGTTTGTGGAGGCCTGGGGAGCCCTGAGGTGGCCCTGTCTCAGCTGTTCTTTCTGTTCACTTCCTTTCTGTCGGCCACAGAGCGTGGAAATGTTGGGGGGGTTGGTACCTTCAAGCAGGCAAGAACCTGAACAGGAATTGGCTTTGTCCCCCTTTTCTGTGACTGCAGCTGCAAGTCGTCAGGACCCTGAGGACATGCCTGACTAGGAAGACCGAGGAAGGCCCGGACTGACCCAAGGAAATTTGGTTATGTGCTGTTTTCGTCTGACTAATACAAACTCTTATACTTTTCATTTTTTCCGAATCCTTTCTAGCCAAAACAGAGAAGCGTTTCCATGCCCATGTCAAGCCAAGAGATGACAGCACTGGGCAAGTCTGCCTCTGAACCATGAGCTGATGCTCTGAACCCTGAGCCTAGTGGGGAGGCAGCCTCCAGCCTGCACTTGTCAGGGCCTGGTTGTGTTCCGGGCACCAGAGGCCAGCTTGTTTTGGAGCTGAGGGACTCAGAATTGGAAGGCAGTGCCAAGCCCATCTGTGCCTAGGAGTAGTCTGAAGACGTACAAAGAAAGCTTTGTGCTTAGGCCCTGTAGACAGACAGCCTCAATTCCAGGCTTCCAGGCCCAGCCTGGCCACTCAGCAGCTGTGTAACCTTGGCATGTTATTTTATCTCCCTGGGCCTCAGTTTCCACCTCTGTAAAAGCAGGCTCAGAGGAGCACCCATTTGGCCAGACTACTTGAAGCTGGAAATAAGCACCTAGCGTAGCACCCAGCTCATAGCAGGCCCTCAGGGAGCAGTCAGCATCTGCTCATTACTGCAGGAGGGGCCTCCTTGTTCCTTACACTCTGCAGCAGCTGTGATGGGGGCGGGGTACGGCAGGGTTTGGTACTCTTCGCAAACCCAGGAATGCTCTACTCAAGCTGATACGCAGGTGGAAACTGAGCTATCCCACCGCACGTCCCTAGCATTGCCTGCCTTCAGAATCCCTCCACCCCTGGATGACCTCTGGGCCAAACAGAGTGTGGAAAATGGGACCTGGGGAGCTTGATTGGACCTGAAATCTCCCTGAACCTGAACAGAGACCATCTGGGGAACGCACTCCCCCTTTTTCTTGATGAGACCACTGGTGTCATAAAGCTATGTGGTCATCAGCGCCCCTGGAGAAACCAGGTTGTGATGGCAAATCTAACCGGAAGCCCAAGGTGGGCTTCCCAGGGGGCCCTTACCCTGTGCTCCTTGGTATGTAATTGAACTAGAGCCTCCAGGGCATGTGGGCATATGTGTTGCAAGGTGGTGGTTTCTATAGTAACAACGAAGGCTCCAGCTGAGTCCCAGTTGGCTCTGCTGATGGTGAAGCAGTACAAACAGAGGCCAAAACCCAGACTCACCCTGAGGCTCCTTGGGAAGCGGGTCAGGGGACACGGCCTCCAGGGTCCCTTCTAGTCTTTGGTCCTGTGATTTCACCAGCTTACCGTCCTGCATCCACATAAAGCGGCAGCTCAGCCTTGCTAGCGCACTGGAACACCTGGAGAGCTTTAAGAACTCCTGATACTAGTCTCCCACCTCCAGAGATTCTGATTGAATCGGTCTTGGGTTAGGGCCTGGACATCAGGATTTTTAAACTCTTCTGATTCTTCGGATTCTAATGTGCAGTCAAGGTGGAGAACGACTGGTAAAAAGGCAGGCAAGCTAATAATAATTAATAATTATAATTTATGTGCCAGATAGTGTGCTAAGCATGTTATTTACATCGTGTCCTTTAATCCTCACAATAATCCCCATTTTCTAGCTGAAGAAGCATGCTCAGAAAGGGTAAGTGACTTCCCAAGGCCAGAGAGCAGTAAGCACCTGCATTCTATTCCCCAGATTTCAAAGGCCGGGCCGGTAACCCTTACATAACTGTTTTGGAGGCCGTGTGAAAGGGGACCTGGGGACATGTCTGGGGCAGGCCCCTGAGGGACCCTTGATACCCTAGGCAAGGTTTCCTGTACCCAAGCTGAGGTCCCCAGCCCTGTGCCACCCCCAGCGTCTCGTCTGGTTGGACAGGAGCATGGGTAGGCCAGGCGTGGTTGGCTGCCTCCCCAGAACCCAGTGGCTTGCGGGGAGGCCCAGTGGGACCCGCCTTTTCATTTGGGAGAGGTGGAACCTGACACCTTGTACTCAGAGCTGGTGAATCATGTGCTCAGTTTCCCAGCCTTCCTGAAGAATGGCAGTCTTTCAACTTTGGACGCAGCATCAGATGAGACTTTCTTCCCAGGGTAGTGGGGAGTGGTTGGGAAGCACATTTTGTTCACCAGGTGGTTGGGGTTTAGAGCAGATCAGGAAAAAAGTCAGGAGCCATCCGTAAAATAGGACCAGGGCCTTTTTATTTGCAGTTTCATTGAACTTGAGTGAAAGGCCAGCCCAGCAGGTACCTGTTTTACTGGCAGTAAAAGGAAATTAGGCAGCAGTTATTTAAAAGGAGTTTGAGTTGTTTAAATCTACAATTTAGAGGTGCCTGTATGTTTTAAAAGAAAGTTTACAGGGCTTGGGGATTTGGGTTGAACTGTTTTTGATAAAAAATGATGTGGAAAATATTTTCCTTTCTTATTTCAAAACTTCCCCTTTGCTGTTTGTTTCCTAAATTTAGCAGTCAAGAAGAAGTAAGCAAATCTAGCTGGGAAAAAAAAAAAAATTGAAGCCAGGCAGGCAAGATTCAAAGTTTAACTGAAGTGACGGACTGAAAATACAACTCTCCAAGATGAGAAATAATTCTTCCCGTTTTATAGAGCAGAGTCATTATTTCAGTTTAAACAATTTCAGATGTGATTGACCTTGTTGGACGTGGAAGTGCTGGGTTGGGCATTTCCCCAAAGGACAGACCGGGGAGGAGGCCATCCTCTAACCATCTAAGCCTTGGCCAAGAGCTCTTGGAGGAGGCTGGAGGGCTGTGGGAGGCCCAGCAGGCTGTCACTCACCATCTCCCAGCCCTCCTTCCTTGTCAGAGCAACTCAAGGGACTCTTATGTTGTGGTCCAGATGGATCCCCTCTCCAGTCCCCAAGCCTGACCACAGCCCTGCCTGCTGGGGAAGGCAGGGAATGCCCCACCTGACTCTAGGCTCAAGTCACTGGGCCAGATGCCAGGGACCAGCCTGGTATCTTGGAATGGATGGCTGCCACCAAACTGTGTCATTGCCATTCATGGCTCATTTTTTGGTGTTTGTTTTTGATTTTGTTTCTTACCTTTTTTTAAGATTTTTATTTGTTTGAGAGAGAGAGAGCACGTGCACTTGAGCAAGAGAGCACAAGCAGGGGGAGCAGCAGAGGCAGAGGGAGAAGCAGACTCCGCGGAGCAGGGAGCCCGACGTGGGGCTCAGCCCTAGGACCCTGGGATCATGACCTGAGCCGAAGGCAGATGCTTAACGACTGAGCCACCCAGGCACCTCTGTTTCTTACTTTTGGAGAATGGTTTTCTATTCATTGGAATGTCTGAAGGACTGACATCTCTGAATTTTGGGTTATTAAAGAGGATAGTCAACTCAAACTAGTTTAAGCAAAAAAAAAAAAAAGGGGACAGATTGGTAGTAGATAAGACAGGTGGGTAGGTAGGAAGGTAGATGGGCAGATAAACAGATAGAAAAAACCCCAGGATGAACTGGGATCAGATATGATTAGCTCCAGGGACCCCCAAATAATATCACTATAGCTCTTTCTTTCTGGCTCTTGGCTCTGATTGTTTCTTCTTCATTCTCCAAACAAAATTTCTCCATGTAGGAGGCAAGAGGACTTGCCTCCCAGGTTTAGCAGTGATGACCAAAAGAGCTCATCTTACAGAAAGTTCTCAGGGTGGATTCTGATTGGCCCAGATTGAGTCAAATGATGATTGCTTCACCAATCTCTATGATAGATCAGCCTAGCCTGGGCCTTGTGCCCACCCCCGTGGGGGTGATCAAGGTGTTGATGGGACAGGGGGACGGTGTCTAACAGTCCTGCCAAGAGATATGAGTGGGAAGGAAATCCCCAAGGTAAGCAGAAACTACCCTGCCACCAACTTGGTCCACCTCAGTTCCAAGTAATGTGTTAGCCAAGTACACATGTGTGGGAGGGGAAGGGGATGAGCGGGGTCATGACAGCTCATCACTCGCATATTCATTAGCCATTGATTCTGAATCCTACCAACAGGCACTGTTCCGGGCTTTGTGATCCAGCACTAAACAAAACAGACCATCCCTGCCCTAGTGACTCTTATATTCTTGTGGGGAGAAGCAGTCAGGAAGATAAAATAACTAAGCAAAATACACATAGAAGGAACATCAGAGGACACTTCCATCAGCTAGAAGGAAATTTAGAACAAGGCAGGAGGATAGGGAATGGGGGGCTGGGGTCATAGTGTTATAGGTGGGGGGGCCATTAGGGAAGGCTCACAGAAGTGAGGTTTGAGCAGAGCCTTGCAGAGGGGTGAAGGAGGGAGCCATGCAGACATCCGGAAGAGCCTTCCAGGAAGGAGAAGAAACAGAAGGGTTGAGGGGAAGGGTGCCGGCAGTCTCAAGGAACACGAGGAGGCTAGTGTGGCCAGAACAGAGCCAGGGAGGGGGCAACAGCAGAACCTGAGCCCATGAGGTAACTGGGCCCCCACACATAGAGTGTCCTGGGCCACTGTGAGCTCAGGAGAGCGAAAGCCACGGAAGGTCATGTGATATGTCAGCATTACCTTTTGTTAGCTGTGGTTTTCTCCACCGTTGATTATAGGTCAGTTGAGAGCAGGGACATTATTTAGGTATTCATCCATTAGTTCATTCACTCATTCATTCCTTTATTCAGCAGACATCCATTCAGTTCCTACTACGTGCTGGGTGCTGGGAGCCCTTAGGTGGGGAGCTCACCATCTATTTTTTTTTTTTTTAGATTTTATTTATTTATTTGAGAGAATGAGAGATAGAGAGAGAGCATGAGAGGGGGGAGGGTCAGAGGGAGAAGCAGACTCCTTGCTGAGCAGGGAGCCCGATGCGGGACTCAATCCGGGGACTCCAGGATCATGACCTGAGCCAAAGGCAGTCACTTAACCAACTGAGCCACCCAGGCGCCCGGGGAGCTCACCATCTAGTGGAAAAGAAAGAGAAGTAAAGCACAGATGTCGGTGCCACGTGATCTGTGAATTCCACAAGCAGCTCCAAGTGCCCTCGTCCCCTCCAGAAAGGGCAGCAATACGAGTCCCATATAGTGGCTCCAACTGGCTCCAAGCCCAGGATCTCAGGTCTCCCAGGCTGATCCAGATATAGCTCCCCATGGTCCTGCAGGCTCGAGCCAAAGGATGCATTTACCCCTCGCCAGCGTGCTTAGTAAGCGGTGTGGGTAGGAGAACAGGGAGAAGGGGAAGAGCATTCACTGGTCCACAGTCTGTGGCGCATGTGCCCTGTCTGGACTCCTGTTCCAGCTAGGCTTGGGGTGGGATGGGCTTCCACAGCCAGTTCTCCAGCTACCCATGATCTGAGGTTGAGGGTGAGGGTTTCTTCTTGAACTTCCGTGGCCAGGTGTGGCATGGGATGGGGGAGCCGTGAGGGGTGATCTCGGTTCCTAGATTTCTCTTCTGGGGTCCATGCTGCTTTTGCTTATTTCCATCTTCCCAGCCTCTTGCACAGTGTCTGCACGTACGAGACTTGCAGGAAATATATGTTGATTTAGCGCTAGTGGTGCACCCATAGGACACCGCTGTGGATGTGCAGGGCAGTGGTCTCGGTCAGGCTGTGGAGCATCGGGGAAGACATCACAGATGACCCCTGCATGTGTTACTGGGAGGACTAGGAGGTCAGCACTGCCCACCTCTGCAACCAGCCATGCAGGAGAAGCATGTGGTGGTCTTCAGGGACAAATTCGTTTTGAGGTGTTGAGTTAGTGGTACCGATGGGCCATTCAAAGGCCTGAAAGTCTCAAGATCAAGGAACAGGGCCAAAGGGAAAGGAGGGGTCGAGAGCCGTGAGGAAGTATGAGCTGCGGTGCAGGCATATGGACTAGTGAGATACCAGGTAGAAGAGGTGTGGGTTGGGACAGAGTGAGGCCAGGGAGGCGCTGGGCAGAGAGGAAGTTAAAGCCCCGCAGAGATCACATCCCCCCCTTCCTTAGTGTCCCCTCCACTTGGCTGACTTGGGGCCAACTGATGTTTCGGCTCAAGGCCCCAGAGATGCTGGGTCAACGTGGAAGCAGGGCTAAGACCCCCAAGAGGGAGCAGGGACTGGGACTCCACAGTACCCTTCTTCACGAGGTGGCTCACAAGTGAAGGGTCTAACCTTGGAGGACAGCTAGAGCACACTCAGAAGCAGACACTTCTGAACAGCATCTTTGAGGATGTCTAGCTCATCCTAGTGAGCTTCGCTAGTGAACGGAACTTCTCTAGTGAACCTTGGCCTGAGCCCTTGGTCTTCCACAATATTCTCTAGAGCCCTGAGGAAGCTTCGCCTGAGGCGCAGGGAGGCTGCAAGCTTGAGACGGGGGAAGAGTCTCCTGAGCATTCCTTCCCTTTGGCAGCAGGGAGTGTTCTGTGGAGCTCTGCGGAATGACTGGGTGGCTGGATGAAGGAGTGAGTGAACTCAAGCATTCTTGAACAACTGAATGAATGATCAGATAGGCCTTGGAACTTGCAGAGGGGTGTCCCAGTGCCTGGTAGATGCACTGCTCTCAATCCATGTTTCTTGGGTCATGGGTGAGTGTGGGATGAGGACTCAGAGGTTTCCTGAGACCGTAGAGTGGCCAGAAGCCCTAAATAAATAAACATGGTTATTTCCCACAGTTGGCTTGCAGGATAATTAAGTGGCATACTCTCCCTTTGGGAGCTTCTGCAGTTTTTCTTTTATTTTATCGCAGATATCAGTGGAAGCTACTTTCCATTTCTCTGACCTGGACTGGGAGGAACTGGGGGGGGCAGAGTTAGCACCCATCCTTCTCGCAGGTGGGAAGGACACAGAGAACTTCTCCTGCTCACTCTCCAAGATGGACGGCTTGGGTCCTTCTAGCAATCCAAGGTTCAGGTCAAAACAGCCTTCCTCTCCCTCTCCCTCTCTCCTTCCTTCCCTCCTTCTGTCTTTCCTGAAATGGATTTCCAGCCCATGGGGGCTCTGCCACATCTGTCCAGCCCTTGTCATGGCACGAACTCTGAATATCAATCACGGTGTGGCTGCTGCCGCCGTGGCCACCATCCTGAGCATCTGTGTGTGGCTGGGCCGGGTGGACATGAGGAGACCTTCCTCACCAGCTCTGACCTCAGGGAGCTCAGGGGCTGGCTCTTAGGACAGGATGCACCCAGAGGCTGGAACCCGACCAAGTGGCATCCCTGAAGGAGATACTCGCCCCCTGGAGCCTTCCACATTCCTGCTGGCGAGGTGCGGGGCTAGGCTTTCATGGAGGCCCTGGGCCACTGTGGATGTCCCCCAGCATCACGCAACACCTCGGTCTCCTCTCCCCCAGGTCCAGCTACCTTCCAGGAACCATCCCTCTGGAGCTAGGCCTTTGATGGAGTCCTCATGCAGAGTTCTGTGTCTGAATAATCCTCGACCACCTTCCCACTGCCTCTGGGGGCCCACAGCTCCAGCCCAGGCTGCTGGGCAGGTGGGAGGGCTGCAGTCAGGATGCTCTCACTGTTGATGATATTTCAAGGCACTCTGGGGGAACATCCGGCCCGCAGTTTGGTTCAAATAATGAGATGTCAGGATCCATCTATCTCTCCATTCATCTCAGATGTGTCCTTCCCCAGGGTCTTTCATGGGGGTACTTTGGGAGCACAGAGTTGGGTGTGGCTAAGAGGAGAGAGGCTGGGCCATGGCCTGTGTGATCCATCACTACCCCGCACTTAGCACCGGTGAGCCAGGAGCTCTGACATGGGCCTATCTCAGCAGCAAGCGCCAGTCCCCGAGAAGACGCACCATTGTCTGCATTTGGGTGTTCTGGCAGCTCTGGCACGAGCCTGGAAGGGCCCCGCTTGTCCTCACAGGTAGTTCTCTGGACAGCAGCTTGTCCAAGCCCTGGGTGTTTTACTGCATGCCTAGTCCAGGGTCAGGCTCAAGGTTATCCCTAGGACACTGTAGGTTGCTTGGCGACCTCCAGCTTGGCTGGTGGTCCCCTCAGGACACCTCATCTCGGGGGTCACCTTCTCCAAATCCAGCAAAGAACACTGGGCAAGAGAATGACTTTCAGAGTCAGAACAACCAGTTTGAATCCAGAACCTGTGACTCATTAGCTTTGACCTTGGGCTTTAAAAAAAAAAAAAAAAAAGCCTTTATTTTTTAAGAGCAGTTTGGGTACTGTTTTTTGTTTTTTTTTTTAATTTCGTGAGCCTCGGTTTCCCTTTTCGTACAAGGGGGAAATACTGATCTCCTGCTCACAGAGTTGGGATAAGGTACAGACGAGGTAAGGCAGCAGGCTCCTGCCGGCGGGATCAGTGCTTACCCCACAGTGGCGGCTTTATCCTCCTGCCTGCGACCCCTCTGATGCTGACCTTTGGCTCAGGTGACAGGAACACCCTCCAGAGGCTTCGATGAGAAGGCGTACCTGGCAGCCAAGCAGCTGAAGGCTGGAGAGGACCCTTACAGGCAGCATGCCTTCAACCAGTTGGAGAGTGACAAGCTGAGCCCAGACCGAGCCATCCGGGACACGCGCCATTACAGGTACAGCCTCCGTCACGCCATGGAGGGCAGGGCCGGCCCCTGTCAGCAGTCCCAGGGACTGAAGGCATGAGAGAGATTTCCTCAGACTCCATGTGGTTCTTGAGACCCTCACACGCTCACCCTCAGTTGTCCTCTTGTCTCCTCTGTTTCTTTGACCTCCTGAGGGCCTGTGACAGCCAAGGAGACTCAGCGGGCACCGGGGAGGCCACTCAGCACCTCAGTCTGGAGTCCCAGGGAGAGTGGGCTGCCAGGGGACCACAGGGAGGCCAGAGGGGGCGGGCGAGCCTGCTGATGGTGGCTGAGGTGAAGAGGGGCCACCAACCCTGCCCGCACTGTGCAAGGGATTCTCCTCTTTCTGCCCCGCTGCCCCCGCTTCCTCAGCAGTTCCCAGAAATGCTCCCCAACCTTGCTCTTGGCTCTCCCAGTGTGGTAGGTGGGAGAGGCCCCAGAGCAGGACCAAGGACAGCTTCCATGATGATCCCCACTCTGACTGCACTCGGTGTGAGTGACTGACCTTGGGCAAGCCATCAATGCCCCCTCCTTGGTTCAGGCCCTTCATGTGTCCTGTCTGGATTATAGTCGCCACCTCCAGTTCCCCCTTCCTGCCCTCACCTATGGGAATAGTCTGAGGTCCTTACCCTGAAGTGCAAGCCCTGAACCTCTGCTCCTCCAGGCCCTGAACCTCTGCTCCTTTTCGCCTAGCACTTAATGCTCCTGCAGTCCTATACCCTCCTGACCCCTCGCCCTTGTCTATGCACACACTGTTTCCCCCGCCTGAACCCCCAGCCCCCACTAGTACCTTCACGACCCCCCTCGGTGTCCTCTCCTCCGGGGAAGGTTTCTTGCCAACCCAGGCTGGTCTGGGGGCTTCCTCTGTGCTCTGTGCCGACAGGGCAGTGAGGGGCTGTTGGAGCAGACTCACCCATGTGCCTGCATTTTTGAGTGACCAACGGGCTGTGTTGGACCAGCTATGTACCTAGCACCAGGCTGGTCCTGGTCTAAGGGTAGGTGGGGATGATGCGGGTCAAGATTGCTTTTCCTTCTGAAGCAGCTACTCCACAGCACAAAAGGTATGTGTGAGATGAGGGTGCAGAAAGGGACATGCTTCTAGCACCTTCCATGTCACTCATGGAGGTGAGCCTGAAATCCGGTGGGCTTGGCCGCCTGTCAAGAGGAGATGGACATGGAGTGGGGGGAGCCCCAGACTGTCCTCACTGTCTTGGAACCCCAGCACTGCCAGTACGACAATAATCCTGCTACTCGGAAAGGTCTCCCCACAGGTCCAATGGCCAGCTCAGATCTCAGAAGTTCTTTCTGTCAGTGCTGGTGTGGAGTCCACCTGCACTGTGGGGCCCACAAGGCTATGTCCACACAGCTCTACTTGGAGACCTTTCCTGGCAACTGCAACCCCGGCTATGGCCAACCCTGACCCCAAGACGTAGAGGTTCTATGGATCCAAATCTCTGAACTGATCCAGGGTTAGCCTGGATCACCTCTGCCCTCCCTCCCACTAAGACCACCTCATAGCTTCTCAGGTGCTCACTGAAGAACTTAAAGGAGGAGTTCCTCTTGGGGTGACACAGGTCTTAAAATGAGACTCTTCGAGTGTGAGGCAGGGGTGGTTTGGTGAGGCCAGCCTCCCTTCCTGCCCCCATGTTGCTACCAGCCCTCTCAGAAGCCTGAGGTGGATCAGGGTGCGTGCATGTGTGTGTGTGTGTGTGTGTGCACGCACATGTAGGTGAAGCCACAGAGGGGCTGGCTTTCACGAGCTGGAGAAGAGCCTTGCTCTTCTCCTTGGCGCTCCAGATAGCAGCTTCTGCTGGCCTCCAAACAGTCAGGCTAGTTCCTAGTCCAGTCCTCAATCTGGGGAGCCCCCTCAAGGGGAACAGAGAGACCAGGCAAGACAGACCTACCAGCATCACAAAGAAAACCCCACCAGCACCCCAAACTTGAAACACAGGCCTGGGACAAGCCTCTTCAAAGGCTCTTGGCTTCTGAGAGCCAGATAAATCGCCATCATCATGGTTGTAAATCCCAGAGAAATGCAGAGTGGAGAGAGTTGGAGGGGGCGGGTGGGGGGGAGGTCAGGTCTACCCTCCAGATGGGGTATGGGTAGGTAGGCCACTTTCAGGTGGAGAATGGGCATCACTATCCAGATTCTCTCCTTCCTGGGCACCAGATGGTTGGGGTTCCCAGTCAGGACGTGGGTCCCTGGAGGTCAGTGCTGGGGGACCAGGAACCCAGGAAGCAGCTGCTTCTCCCAGCACTCCCCCTGCCCCGTCCCAGCAGGCCAAGCCCACTCCCACCCCCAAATCTGCACGCCTCTGGGAGGATGCACTTGGGAAGCCTGGCTTCTGGGGGGGGGGGGGCAGAGGTGAATTTCCCTACCCCTCCACCTCTCCTACTTTCTACGTCCCCTCTCAGGGAGAATGCTTCTAAAGCCTCTCAGGATTCCTCCCATGGGGGTCCCAGGCTGGTGGGACTCCTGCCTTTCTGACCCCATCTGCTCTGCAGGGCAGGAAATGGGCCTGGGAATCCGGCTGTAAGACGCCGTCAGGGGCGTGAGTGCTGGAATGAGAAAACAGACCCTGCTGGAATAGTCAGAGAGCAATTGTAATAAAGAAGATTGCCATGAAAACCAGCTGCCTTCCCGCCGGCCCCAGGAGCACGAATAAAAGCACCCGCAGAAGCGACAGGGATGGAGGCTGGCAGGAATGGATTGTTTTAATTCCCTTTCCGGAGGAGGGGGAAGCCAAGGGCTGAAAATGTGGTGTGAGCCGGAGAAGGGGGAGGGAGCGGGGTGGCAGGCAGTGCTCGGGGTCTTCTGGCGGGGGGGCTTCTGTGCGCTCCAGGGGGAGGTCAGGGCCCCCGGAGGAGAGAGGCTGCTCCCCCGCCCCGGGTCACCAGCCAGCTGTCCGGGGCTGGGCAGCGAGAGGGAGGGAGTCACAGGACTATAGCAGAGGGGTGATTCCTCTCCAGAGCCTCCAATGTCGCGAGCCAGGAGAAGAGAAAGAAGCCACAGGGTGCTGCCGCTGTAGCTGAACAGAGGCTGGTCTCCCTGTCTCCCCCGTTTTGTCTCTCTCTGGCAGGCAGGGAGCTCCGTCTGTTGGCCCAGGGCTGGGTCCCCGGGGCCTGGAGCGGTGCCCACACAGACACGATTGTCAGAACCTTTCTGCACGCTTCAGTGATGGGGGGGTGCGAGGGCTCTAGGTCTTTGGTAAAGGTGACCAGGCCAGGGAAAGTGCCCCAACCTGTGGCTTCCCTCCGTGGGCTCCAGGCCGGATGGGCGGAGTGGGGCGGAGGGTGGGCGTGGAGGGCAGCCCCGCACCCTGGCTTCAGGCTTGCCTTCCCTGTCCCACAGCGGTATTCCTGGGGGCAGCAGGCTGGACAGAGAGAAGCCTCCAGCCTGTCCTAAGGATGTTCCCATGGTGCCCTCTGACCCCTGTGCTCCATTCGCAGTTGCCCGTCTGTTTCCTACTCTGCGGACCTGCCGGCCACCAGCGTCATCATCACCTTCCACAATGAGGCCCGCTCCACCCTCCTGCGCACTGTGAAGAGGTGAGCCCCATCTCAGGACCCTCGCCTCAATGGTGCTGCTTCCCAAGGCCCCCAAGATCTGTCAAGCCCCCGGCAGGGGCGCACATTGAGACAGGGTGTGGGGCCAGATGGTGTGAAGAGGTCAGCCCCTGGGAGGGGGAGTCCTATCCTTCCGAAAAGCTGGAGCTGGTGAATCAGGGTCAGAGAGACCCCAGCAATCTAGTTATTAGGATGCACAAGCACAAGGTCAGGTCCCCAGGACAAAGGCAGATATTCAAGGGGCAGGAGCCAAGGGAGTCAGGGGTGGACATGAAGCCTCAGGTGGATGGCCGTCAGCCCAGTAGGTGCCAGCCAGCGATTCACAGGGAGGTGCCCCTCTGTCCTCCTTAACTTGGCCCTGCGGTCAAGTTTAACTCCTACTTGCCCCATTTCTTTAATGAGAATAGGATTTGGAGTATTCCAGGGATTAAAGAAGCTTGGGTTTCCTTTCCCAGGGAGTAGAGGAAGAGGAAGGATGGTGGGAAGGAAAGCAGGCCGGCAGTTCCGGGCCTAGCTGGGTGGGGTCCCGCCCCCCCCCCCCCCCCCCTGGCAGGGCTTGTTAAGCCTAAGCAGTCAGAGCAGCTACAGGTCCTGTCTTGACAACGAAACTGGGGCAGTTCCCACAACCCATCTGGACCAGGTCCCAGGTGCCTGCAGGTCCAGGCAGCAGGGTCAGCCAGGTCCTTGGAAGAGCCTGAGGACCATACCGCTCCTCAGCCGCTCATCAGGGCCCGGGAGTTTTGCGGGAAGCTGCTCGTGGCTAGTGTGCCGGCCCCTGAGCTGGGTGGTGGGGCAGTCCTGGGGCAGGGAGAGGTAAATGGAAGGTGACCCCTAAATCCAGGCTCCTCTGTCCCCATCACTATGTCCCCATCACTCCAGTGTCCTGAACCGAACTCCAGCCAGCCTGATCCAGGAGATCATCTTAGTGGATGACTTCAGTTCAGATCGTAAGTTTCTACCTCCTGTTATTCGCACCCTTCCAAACTCTCGTTTCCCCAGAGCGTGGAGACAAGCACTCCCAGGGCCGTGCTGGATATCACGGGCTGACCCCTGCCCCTCAACCGGGATCTTTTTTTTTTTTTTTAAGATTTTATTTATTTGACAGAGAGAGTGTGAGAGAGCACAAGCAGGGGGAACAGTTGAGGGAGAGGGAGAAGCAGGTTCCCTGCCAAGCAGGGAGCCCCATGCGGGGCTGATCCCAGGAGCCTGGGATCATGACCTGAGCCGAAGGCAGACGCTCAACCATCTGAGCCACCCAGGCGCCCCAACGGGATCTTCAGTCTTTTCTAGGTGCCCTCCCTGAATCTGTTCCCAGGTGCCAAGGAAGGGGAAAGAGGTGTTGTTTTGATGGGACACCAGTGAGATGACATTTTTTAAAAAAGCAGAAGCGGGCGCCTGGGTGGCTCAGTTGGTTAAGCGACTGCCTTCGGCTCAGGTCATGATCCTGGAGTCCCAGCATCGAGTCCCGCATCAGGCTGCCTGCTCAGCGGGGAGTCTGCTTCTCCCTCTGACCCTCTTCCCTCTTGTGCTCTCTATCTCTCATTCTCTCTCTCAAATAAATAAATAACATAAAAAAATAAAAACAGAAGCAACATCAGCAGCATCCTTTGTTATTACAAGTGCCAAATGCTGAGGATTGTCCCTTCAGTGTGGCTGCGCTGGTGTTGACCTGGCTACCCGCTGACCTGCTGGTGCTCTCTGGTGTGGGGGCAGTGCCATGAGTATTCCTCAGTCTGGCCTGGGAGTGAGGCACAGGGCAATCCTTTGGCCATTAGAGATGACCAGGTTCCGTGTACCTCCCCACCCCCTTCCCTTTCCCTGGACCTACTGTGAGACATCTTCTGGGCAGTTGCAGGGGCGACCAAACCCCCTGTGGTCTGACGCCCATATCTGAATGAGCTTGCTTCCTTCTCTTCACCTTCAGCTGAAGACTGTCTGCTCCTGACCAGGATCCCCAAGGTCAAGTGCCTGCGCAATGATCGGCGGGAAGGTAAGTTCTTGGATCCTGGGTGCCACTGCAGACCCATTTTGGTCTAGACCTCTGCACCTCCCCATTCCCTTTTGGCACCATGTCACACTAAGCCAGCACGTGCCTGCTGCATTCCTGGTGGTCAGGACCAAGGTCTGTGGAAAGGCCCTTGTGCTATCCTGGGTCAGCCTCTGCCACGGCATGACTGTAGGCAAGTCGCTCTACTTCTGGCTGCCTGGGTTATCTCTTCTGAGAGGTGGAGTTAATAATAGTCCCCTTCCTGCCTTGCATGGCTATTGTAAGGATTAAATGAGATAAACTATGTGGAAATGCTTCAAGAAAACCAAAGGACATTATTTTTTTAAAAGATTTTATTTATTTATTGGACAGAGAGAGAGAGAGAGAGAAAGAGCAAGCAGGGGGAGTGACAGGCAGAGGGAGAGAGAGAAGCAGGCTCCCTGCCAAGCAGGGAGCCCGATGTGGGGCTCGATCCCAGGACGCTGGGATCATGACCTAAGCTGAAGGCAGATGCTTAACCGACCGAGCCACCCAGACACCCGGGGCGTCATAAAGCAGATGTCACCTCACTTCCAATCGAGAGGTGTTTCGGAGCATCAGCCATATGCAGCTAGGATTGTACATGGCAATCTAGGAAGCACAAAACAAGTATGAAACTTGGTCCCTGCCCTCGGAGAGCTTATTGTAAGGCCAAGGAGTCAGGACTCACCACAGGCACAGACTGGTCATGGTGATATGGGGGCAGACCCCAGGAGAGGGACGTGATGGGGGACTAGGCCTTGCCTGGGTGAGGGCGCAGTGAAACAGGTGAAGGGAGCAAGGCAGGGCAGTCCAGGCTTGTGGACTCGGCACGAGTGCTGCTCAGGCACAGGCCCACCTGTAATACTAACAGCCCTCTCCCTGAGTGCTCACCTGTAGCAGGCAGCCACTCTGCCTATGTTCTCACATTCCTTCTTCCTAACAGCCCATTGTCCCCCTTCGCACATAAGGAAAGTGAGGCCTAAGGAGGTTCAGTAATTTGCCCACGGTGATGAATAGAGGAGCCAGAATTCCAACATGGAGGAGGGAGGCCACCCTTAACCTCCCTCTCCTCCTCCCTGCCTGGGAGGATCTGGGTCTGGTCAGGAGGGGAAATGGTGAGGTGAGGGTAGATGGCAGAAAACCTTGGAAGCCAGAGAAAGGCATTTAGACTTGATAAGGCAGGTAGTAGGGAGCCACTGAAGGTTTGAGAGAGAAAGAGAGAGAGAGAGAGAGATGTGAGAGGCATAATGAAGAAAGACCAGTCAGACCAAGGAGACCTGCTCACTGGCATGGAAGAGGCCAGAGAGAAATGAAATTTCTCCCAAGCACTGGGTTGTAGGTACCTCTAGGCCCAGGACTATAATGTTTCCCGGGGTTTGCCCAACACAGGTACAAACCTTAGGTAGGAGGTACTAACCTCCTACCTACCGGTGGAGTGCAAGGGTGGGACAGATGGATTTTTGCACAGATGGATGTATAGTCAGATGGATGGGGGCAGAGTGCAGGGCAGAGGTATGGCCAGGGAAATCTCTCCAAGGAGCAACTGTATTCTGAGCTCTTAGAGCGAGGCCCCTCCATCTCCACAGCTCACAGGATACCAGTGGCTGTTCTCTCAGCAGCCCCAGCTGGGCCTCCTCTCTCCCCAGGATCTGCCAAAAGTGAGGCCATTCTTTGACAGTTGGTGAACCAGCAGCAAGACTGTTTGGGGTGGGGGTCGAAGCAGAGCAGAATCTAGCACAGGTCGGCCTCCTAGACACCGGGCACTCTCCCTGGCAGGTGGGGATAATTTTCTCTCTGGGTCTTTTAGATGAGAAAACCCAGTCTCAGAGAGGTTAAATAACATGCCTAAGGTACGTGAAGGGTCTGGCATACTAACTCCAACCTGTCTTAGTCTAGAAGATTCTCACGAGGTCACCTCTCACGAGGTCACACGTGATGATGCAGCTGAAGGGGACGGCTTGTGTGGAAATGCTTCAAGAAAACCAAAGGACATTATTTTTTTGGAGATCCCGGGGGGTAGGGAGGAAAGGGTTTTGGTTTCTGGTTTTCTTTTTGTACCAAAACACACTCGCTTGCACATTCCATTCACTAATGCCTGACTGTTCATCTGTGTGTCCCCAGAGCCCAGAACAGTATCTGGTACACAGAGAGCATTCAGAGAATGAGCCTGGAGTAATGATGGTTGCTGAGTGGATGAGAGAAAAGAGAGGGAGGGAGGGAGGAAATAATCAAATACAAAGTAAAACTCAATCACAGGAACTCAGAGGAAGCCTTGAAAGCCCTGAGACTTTTGAGGGATGGCGGGGAAGCAAACTGGCCCCGTCCCAGTACCAACCCCTGTCCACTCCCATGGCAGGGTTGATCCGGTCCCGCGTTCGTGGGGCAGATGTGGCCACAGCTGGTGTGCTCACCTTTCTGGACAGCCACTGTGAAGTGAACACCGAGTGGCTACAGCCCATGCTGCAGCGGGTCAAGGAGGTGAGTCCCTCTGTCCCTGTGGGAGCTCCGTCCCTTGGGACGTGCCCACCATGTTCTTGGCACGAGGGTGCGTGAACAGTCATTAGCATTGGATAGGCAGAGTAGGAGCCTAAATGGTCGGCTTCCTACAGAGTGACATCATGTTAGTGAGCTTTCTCCTCTGAAAATGAGGGTAACTGTAGTATTTGTCTCACGGGGTTGTTGTGAGAATTCATGTGGATGTGGGCTTGGGTGAGCTGTAAAGCTCCTACTACCAGTGGTGGTGAGGTTTTGCTTCCGGGGGGAGGCGGGTCCTGTGCAGGGGCAGGGGGCAGCTTGGGGTCAAGGCTGGGAAGCCTGAGAAGGAGGAAGGGGGTGTGGCCTTGTCAAGGACAGATGAGGACAGGGGGCCCCTAGCACGTGCCAGTGTTTCACCAGAAGGCGGAGGGTAGGACAGGTGGAGGGAAGGATGAAGTAATCACGGATCAACCATAAAAAGACAAATAACCCAACTTAAAAATGGGCAAAGGATTTGGATGAACATTTCTTCAAGGCAAATACACAAACGGCCAACAAGCACAGGAAAAGATGCTCAACATTTTTTTTTTTTAAAGATTTTTATTTATTTATTGAGAGAGAGAGAGAATGGTAGAGAGAGAGCATGAGAGGGAAGAAGGTCAGAGGGAGAGGCAGACTCCCCGCTGAGCAGGGAGCCCGATGCGGGACTCGATCCCGGGACTCCAGGATCATGACCTGAGCCGAAGGCAGTCGCTTAACCGACTGAGCCACCCAGGCACCCGATGCTCAACATTTTTAAGCCTTGAGGGAAACGCAAGTCAAAACCACAGTCAGATACCACTTGATACCTACAGGATGGCTGTGACCAAAGGATGGACAGTGACAAGGGCTAGTGACGGTGTGCAGGAGTGGGAGTCTTTTCACTCATTGCTGGTGAGAACGTAACATGGGGCAGCCGCTTTGGAAAACAGTCCTGCAGTTCCTCAAAAGCTTAAACACGGAGTTACCTGATGACCCTTCCACTGCTGGGTATATACCCAAGAGAAGTGGAAACACACTCCACACAAAAACTTGCACGGCAGCGTTCGGGGCAGTATCATTCAGAATAGCCAAAATGTGGAAAGAGCCCAAATGTCTGTCGATATAGTAGCCATACAACAAAGTACTAGTCAGCCATAAAAAGGAGTGGAGTACTGGTATGTGCAACAATGTGGATGAAAATGTTTCCCTAAGTGAAAGAAGCGGCTCACAAAAGGCCACGTGTTCTATGATTCCACTGATACGAGATGTCCAGAATAAAACAAAGCCCTAGAAACAGAAAGATGAATGGTTGTCAGGGGCTGGAGGGAGAGAGGATGGGGAGTGACCGCTAACAGGTACGGGGTTTCTTGTTGGGATGATGAAAATGTTCTGGAATTAGAAAGGGGTGATGGGTGCACAATCTTGTGAATATATTGTAAGCCACCAAATTTGTACACTTTTTTTTTTTATTAGAGAGAATGAGAGATAGAGAGCACGAGAGGGAAGAGGGTCAGAGGGAGAAGCAGACTCCCCGCCGAGCAGGGAGCCCGATGTGGGACTCGATCCCGGGACTCCAGGATCATGACCTGAGCCGAAGGCAGTCGCTTAACCAACTGAGCCACCCAGGCGCCCCCAAATTTGTACACTTTAAAATGGTGAATTTTATCGCATGTCAGTTACGGCTAATGAAATTGCTATAAAAATGTGAATTATATCTCAGAACAAAAAAGTGTATAAAAAGGCAAAGGCGAGGCCCCCACCGAGCTCTGTGGGAAACCATGGGTGGTCTCCCCTGCTCTGCCTCCT
Organism: Callorhinus ursinus; assembly: GCF_003265705.2. Taxonomy (NCBI): domain Eukaryota; kingdom Metazoa; phylum Chordata; class Mammalia; order Carnivora; family Otariidae; genus Callorhinus; species Callorhinus ursinus. Next base: position 42,055,280 of record NW_027397070.1, read on the forward strand.
CCCAGGCTTTCGTGGTCCTGAGAGGGGGTGTGAACTGAGGGGCAGAGCTGGGCTCCAAGTTGCGGACAAGAGGATTTTGAGGGTCAGCGCAGAGTGCAGGGGGAGAAGAGGCTCTGGTCTGGGTCCCTCTGTGGAGGGAGAGGCAAGAGAGGGCTGATGGCCATTGATAGTTTTGCAGAGGGTGAACGACATAAGCCACCAACACCACTACTCTTCCCCCTAATTCTTAGTAAAATTGACATTACCCACCAATGTTTTGGAGGTGAATTTGTGCCTAGGAGAGTGAAGGGAGTAACGAATCTGACCTTGAGGCAGATGTGGCATGAAAGAGTGACAGCCAGGTTGCATAGGGACGGCGGAGTCCCTGCCCTCACGCTGCTGGCGGTCCAGTTGGGAAGATGTACAAAGGTGGATGACAATTAATAAAACGATAGTTCAAACCAACAACAGAAGAGCCACCTCAGACAGCATATGATTCAGTGCCCCAGGAATTGTCTGGACTGTAATTGTGAGAGCAGCTGAAAAGAGGAAGAAATCCTCAGCCTGCTGCAATCTGGCAGGGTTTCGCTGAGGAGGTGCGATCCCAGCAGGGCTCAGCATGATGTGAGGGGAAGAGGCTGGGAGAGCACTGTGCCCATGGGACCCAGGTGGGATCTTCCAGGAGCCTGGCTGTGGGGCTGCAGGACAGCTCCCAAGAACCTGCTGCATCCTGCAGAAAGGGCTGAGTGCCCCGTGGCTCAGAGAGAACTTCTGCCCACAGTCCAGGCAGCTGGGCCTTTCTTCACAGAGTCCTTGGCCTCACACCATCTCTCTTTTCCTGCCCTCCAGGACCACACCCGTGTGGTGAGCCCCATCATCGATGTCATCAGTCTGGATAACTTTGCCTACCTTGCTGCATCGGCGGATCTTCGTGGAGGTGGGTCTGTCTCCCAGAGGAGGGGCCATAGACTCGAAAGGGGCAGGCGAGGGCAGTCTCAAGCCTTGGTTTGGTGCTTTTCTGCCCAGCTGTGCCAGAGCGTCTCACACCACCCCCTTACCTCCAGAAAATGGAAAGCCCTGGGGTTGGGGACAAAGCCCTCTGGCACAATCAGTGACAGAGTCAAGCTAGTCTTGTGTCTTCCCCTCTGAGGCACAAGCCCTGACACATCCTTCCCAAAGGCTGCCAGCCCAGGGACCATGCCCACAGTCCTGGCAGAAAGACATGATAGGACAGTGTCGTGCATGAATTCCTGATATGTACACCTGGAGGTGGTCTGGGCCTGGGCTGTCTAATATAGTAACTATGAGCCACATATGGCTATTGAGCTCTTAAAATGTGACCAACCTGGATTGAGATGTGCTGTAAGTGGAAAATACACAGCAGGTTTCAAAGTCTTATTATGAAAGAATGTAAAATATCTCATCAGTAGTTTTTTATATTGATTACATGTTGAAATAATAACATTTTGTGTATTTTGCATTAAAAATATATTGTTCAAGGGGCGCCTGGGTGGCTCAGTCGGTTAAGCGGCTGCCTTCGGCTCAGGTCATGATCCCAGGGTCCTGGGATCGAGCCCCATGTCCGGCTCCCTGCTCAGCGGAGAGCCTGCTTCTCCCTCTCCCTCTGCCTGCCACTCTGCCTACTTGTGCTCTCTATCTCTCTGTCAAATAAATAAATAAAATCTTAAAAAAAATATATATATATATTGTTCAAATTAATTTCATATGTTCTTTTTGATATGGCTACTAGAAAAATTTACATATGTAGCTTGAATTTCTGGCTTGCATCATATTTCTTTTGGACAGCTCTGGTCTAGACTTTTTAGCCGTGCTGTCCAATATAGTAGCCATATTTGGCTATTTATATTTAAATTACAATTAAATAAAATTCTAATTCACTTCCTAACTGGCACTAGCCACATTTCAAGTGCTCAATCACCCCATGTGGCTAGTGTCTACCATACTGGATAGTCAGTACAGATATAGAACATTTCCATCATTGCAGAAAGTTCTATTGGACAGGCTGCACTAGAGAATCTGTTGCTAGGAGCTAGTGGGCAGAGTGGTTTTCCTTTTTGGGGCCCAGACTTCCAAAAAATGGAAACAGCTATTACTTCGATCTTGGAGTTGAGTGGGGTTCCGAAGAGAGCCAGGCATGTCTCCTTTGGGAAATCACCTCAGGGCCTTTGCACTTGCTGTTCTCCCAGCCTGGAATCCCATTTCCCCAGATATCTGCATGGATTAGTCCTTCATTCAGGTCAAATGTGACCTCTTTAGAGAGCCTTTCCTTTTTTTTTTTTTTAAGATTTTATTTATTTATTTATTTGAAAGAGAGAGAATGAGAGAGAGAGAGAGAGAGAGAGCACATGAGAGGTGGAAGGGTCAGAGGGAGAAGCAGACTCCCTGCTAAGCAGGGAGCCTGATGTGGGACTCGATCCCGGCACTCCAGGATCATGACCTGAGCCGAAGGCAGTCGCTTAACCAACTGAGCCACCCAGGCGCCCTGAGAGCCTTTCCTGACTACCATTACTAGAATAGTACGAACACCTCTCTTTTCTTTTTCTTTCTAGCACTTTTCACCTTTGACTAGCAGATTATCGTTTTATTGATTTATTTTTGTAGTCTCTGTCCTACCCAGTAGATCAATGAGGGCAGGGACCTGTCTTGTTCTGAGTGGAGGAATGACTGCATGAATTGCCCAGGGCCCTCTGCGAGCTGGGCTCTGATCAAGGGAGACTGAGGGCTGCAGCAGCTCTGCCCTGAGCTCCGTCCTCACCCCACTCTGCCCCTTAGGATTTGACTGGAGCCTGCATTTCAAGTGGGAGCAGATCCCTCTTGAGCAGAAGATTGCCCGGACCGACCCCACCAAGCCCATAAGGTCAGTGCTGCCGCAGGCTCTGCAGAGACCCCTCCCTTCCTTGGGTCAGGGGGCCTGGGAGGCCACTGGGGGGGCCGTTTCAGTTGCTGCTGCTCCTGAGGGAGCACTATCTAAGTGCTGATTCGGTTCTGGGTCGCAGGGACAGAGAGGACAGAGGTCAGGGAGTTGCTGGATGTCCTGCCCCTGTGACTCTGCAAGCGGGGGATTCTGGGGCAAATGACCTGGGGTTCTGGGGCCATCTAGAAGGGTTCCCAGCTTCTCCAGCTCATGGGTTGCCTCTTTCCTCTCCTTGCTCCCAGGACTCCTGTCATAGCTGGAGGAATCTTTGTGATCGACAAGTCCTGGTTTAACCACTTGGGAAAGTATGATGCCCAGATGGACATCTGGGGTGGAGAGAATTTTGGTAAGTTGGAAATAACAATAACAGTAACAACAATAATGGATAACCCTACTCGAGCGAATTCTATGCATAAGGCCCTGTTCTACACATGTATGCATTCATTTAATCCTCGCAACTCTCCGAGCTAAGTACTATTGTATTTCCATTTTACCAATAAAGAAGCTGAGGCACAGAGAGGCTAAGTAATTGGCCCAGAGACACACAGCTAGTAAACAAAGATTTAGGTGGTCAGGGGGGGGCCTGTGGTCACATGGTTAGACGTGTGTGTGGAGGAACATACAGACTGTAACCGGGGCTGCAGCTTTAACTACCACAGCGGATTCTCTTCCAGAAAAGCCAGGGGTGGGGGGTGCAGCGGAGTTTGGTGGTTAAATGTAAGAATGGGGGCAAATGGCCTGGGTGCAAGTCCTGGCCCTACCACCTACAAGCCGTTTGGCCCTGGGCAAGTTAAAGCCTCCCGAAGCCTCCATTTCCTCAAGAGGCCGGTATGAGTACCAAATAAGAGATGAGTTAAAACATGTGGCATGCTGCTGGCGGCCATTATCATTACTGACCGGGCTGGGGGATCCCTCTAGCTCCAGCAGGAAAGGGAAGAGCCCAGCGAGCTCCCAGGGTCATCAGCGAGGTTTGGTTAGATAAAGGCCTGCTACAGTGGATCAGCCGACATGGGTAATATAAGGGGCTTTACTAAAGAGACGGTCCACACGGTGTGGGCGAGATACAGGGAGCCGCAGGGAGAGCGCAGTCCTGGGCTGGGCTGGTGACTGCTGTGAGGTGTGGCCACCCCTAGGTCTGAAAGACGGAGAGGGAGTGCTCCCTGACAGGAGCTGTGGTCTTGGGGGACCTGCAGCCAGCCCACAGCACCCAGGCAGAGGGTGTCGGGGGATAAATACCCACCCTCGCTCTCCCCCTCTCCGCTCTGACGGAGCCTGCCAGCCCGCAGGAAGGAAGCCAACAGTGCAGCCCACACGGTGAGGAGCAGGGCGAAGGATGGGGAGCGATCCGGGGGTCTCCTGTTCTTTGCAGAGCCCTTTGTTTCCTTCTTCATCCTCACCACGTTTCTTGCGAAGTAAATACGGCTGGTGGTATCTCACCCATTTGACAGGTGGGAAAACTGAGATAGACGCTGCCTTCCAGATTTCAATCAGGAAGCTCCACATCTGACAGGTGTGCGTAGTGCCCCAACCAGAGCCACTTCAGTGTTGTGAGGTGTGTTTTGTCAAAGCAAGAATTTGTCAAAGCAAGTTCTGTGTTTCTGAGAGGTGAGGAGCAGGTCTTTCTTCTCTCTCCCTGATTGGGACACAGATGAGCAGTGGGGCTTGTTTTTTTTTTTTTCTTAAAGATTTTATTTATTTATTTGAGAGAGACAGAGATAGCAACAGAGATAGCAAGAGAGCGTGAGTGGGGAGGGGAGGGGGAAGCAGGCTCCCCGCCGAGCAGGGAGCCCGATGATGCTGCGATGCGGGGCTCGATTCCAGGACGCTGGGATCATGACCTGAGCTGAAGGCGGATGCTTAACGACTGAGCCACCCAGGCGCCCCAGCAGTGGGGCTTATAACAGGTCTGATCCTAACTCAAAACCAACTGGAGTGGAAACAGGCGTGGAATGTTCTCGCCTTTATAACTTACTCTTGGAAACCATTTGCAGACAGGCATTTGAAGAAGTAAATTCTGGGAACTGAGGTGCACTGACCCTTCCATTCTGATCTTTCGCATGTTCTGGGCCCAGGTGACCTCCTGTGTGCCCTCAGTCTCAGCCTGAAGGGAGCTTTGGCAAAGCGGGCTTCCTGTACAGACTCAGAGGACTGGGAAACGAATGGTGTCTCCTGCATCCAGGAGATTTTTTCTTTTTTCTTTTTTTTTTTTCTTTTTTTTTTTTTTTACAGCTGGTAATTTACAGAGAAACAAGTAAATGATCAAATGTCTAACTTCAAATTGTGCCTGAGGCGAGGGCTCAGTGGTTGGGGAACTTGAAAGGTGAACCACAGAGTGTTTCTGGGAAGGGTTTTATTGCTTAGAAGAAAGTCAAAGAAATTTCTAAACTAGCCGTGGTGCTCAGACATTCAGCTGCTGGGAGCAGTTTTGAGCCAGGAGAGCTCTGTTGCTGGTGGGTTTGGGCCTTTCATTTCATTCTTTTGTTGAAGGAAGGAAGATGCCTAAACTGAGACTCATTCCTGTGTCCCCTCAGAGAGCCCCAGAGGCCACTGTAAGTGGAGGTGGCCAATGTGAAAACCTTGGGATTCCCGTTAGAGGTCCTTTTAAAAGGTAGTCAGATCATGTCGGTCCTCTGCTCACGACCCCGCAGGGACTCTGTCACATCACTGAGAGCAAAGCCCACAGTCTTCATGCCATCTGCCCTCCCCCCACGGCACACCCCCAGCTCTGCCCCCATCTCCTGCCTCTCCCCTCCCCCCGGCCTCACTCCACCCCGCAGCCGCCTCCACCAGGCCTCCTTGCGGTCCCGGAACGTGCCGCCCACTCCAGCCTCTACAACTTTGTCCTTGCGGATCCTTCTGCCTGAAATGCTTCTCCCCCAAAAGCCACATGACTTGCTTCCTCCCCTCCTTCAGGTCTGAGCTCAAATGTCCCCTTTTGCTGGAGAACTTCCCAATCAGATTAAAACTGTAGCCCACCCCAGCTCCACTGGCGCCCTTCAGCCCCTTCCTGCTTTGTCTCCATTGCACTTAATACCATCGGATAGACGACGCATTTCACTCAGCTTCTTGTCGACTTACATCTTTGTTCCTTATTTTAGTGAGTTCCCATCACCTACCCGTGGGTGTGTAAGGATTCTAGAACAGTGTATGACACATAATTAGCAGGTGCCCAATAAAATTTTGCTGAATGAACTAAGGAGTCTGGTTCAAACAGTGCAGCTTGCTGGACAAAATGTGAACTTGACATTATAATTCTGCAAGAGTATTTGGGTGATCTTGGAGAGGTTACCATGTTTGAGCTTCCCAGTCCTGATTAAAAATATGGGGACGGGGCACCTGGCTGGCTCAGTTGGTAAAGCATGCGACTCTTGACCTCAGGGTCATGAGTTTGAGCCCCATGTTAGGCATGGAGCCTACTTAAAAAGAATAAATAATTTTCTTAAAAATGAAAACAAACAAAACACGAGGATGATAATACCAGCTTCACATGCTTGCTGTGAGCATTAGACCTGGGTTATAGAGCATGGCACATGTTAAGGGCTCAGTAAATGGGTGACAGTTACTGCTCGTGACCGTGTTGTGGGTAATGCCAAGAACAGTATGGACAGGGCAGGCTGGTGGGATGAAGTGGCTTATTAGTGTAACCAAGTTAGTCTGGTAGAAATGGAACCAGAATGCAGCTCTTCTGTCCCCCAGGTCTGCCCCTAGTTCTAAATCTCACTTGCTGACCCAGCTGCAGAGCTCTTCCCAGGAGAAGGGACACAAGCCTGGCAGTCTGCAGGCCGACCTAGGGAAGCCCATCAACATGGCCAGCCCTGCTATGGCACGTGTCCAGCCCTGGCCCCTGGCCCACGTCTGGAAGCTGTCTGCCGCACACAGGCTGGACGAGGTGGGCATTAGTCACTGGGGGGTGGGGGGTGGGCCCCGATGAGCTGCGCCAGGTGAGAACCCCCAGGCCTGGCCAGGGACCATGAGTGTCTGTACAGCCAGCTGGGGAGTGGGAAGAGGGACCGAGGCTGGAACTCATGAGAAAATGGTCTTTTTTTTTTTTTTAATTAAAAACAAAACAAAACAAACAAAAAACAAGGGTTGTGTATTTTCTGGGACAGGAAGGAGGTGTTTTAATGTCACAGGGTGTCTGTCCAACTGTAGGGTTCATATGAAAGGGTAATCAGAAGAGATTATGAGAGGTTCAGCCAGCCACCACAGTGGGTCCTTGCCAGAAGTGACAATAGTTGAGTGGAGAACAGAGCGGGCCGTTTGTGATGGCCCCCTCTAGGAAGCAGAATGGCTACTTGCATCTCCCTGCCCTTCAGTCGCTCACAGTCCTGCAGAAGCTCATTCAGCATCCCCACCACTATCAAAAGGAAGCATGTCTCAAGAGGGCCAGTGGTAGCCTGTAAATGGAGACCTCCTGTGCCAAGAGGGAGGTCTGGAGCCAGAAAGACACCAGCTGGAGAGGCCTGTGGCCTGGTTGGTAGCTGGTATTCCCAGCCTCGTGGATTCCCAGAGCTGACTGATGAGCAAATGCCTTCTTCCTTAGCAATGTCTGGATGGGGCTTTCTAGTTGGAGGCTGGAAATGATGCTGCATTTGATTCAATTTTCCTTCTCCTCATGGCCTTGGTGTTGCTTCAGTGCTTTCCCCACTGCTCTTCCAGGGCTCAGATGCGGGCAGTGTGTAAGGGGTTGGCAATGGAGGGTATGTGTGTGTGTGGGGGGGGTATGTGCATGGTGTGTGTGGGGTGGGGTGTGTGGAAGGGATGTGTGTGGAGGGGTTTGTGTAGTGTGTGTGTGTGGTGTGTGTGTAGAGGAGGTGTACGTGGAGGGTGTGTGTGTGTGTGGTGTGTGTGTGTAAGTGGTATGTGTGTATGTGGTATGTGTGTGGAGGGTGTATATGTGTGTGTGGTGTGTGTGTAGGAGATGTGTGTGAAGGGGTGTGGGTGGTATGTGTGTATGTGGTGTGTAGGTAGGAGATGTGTGTGGAGGGGTGTGTGTGTGTAGAGATGTGTGTGGTATGTGTGTGTGGTGTGTGTGTAGGAGATGTGTGTGGAGGGGTATGTGTGGTGTGTGTGTATGTGGTATGTGTGTATGTGGTGTGTAGGTAGGAGATGTGTGTGGAGGGGTGTGTGTGTGTAGAGATGTGTGTGGTATGTGTGTGTGGTGTGTGTGTAGGAGATGTGTGTGGAGGGGTATGTGTGGTGTGTGTGTATGTGGTATGTGTGTATGTGGTGTGTAGGTAGGAGATGTGTGTGGAGGGGTGTATGTGTGTAGAGATGTGTGTGGAGGGGTGTGTGTGGTGTGTGTGTGTGGTACGTGTGGAGGGGGTTGTGTGGGGCGGGGTGTATATGAAGGGTGTGTGTATGTGGTGTATATGGAGAGGGTGTGTGTGGGGTAAGGTGGGGATTGGGGTGTGTGGAGGGGGGCGTGTGTGGTGGGGGGCAGGGGTGTGCACATTCATGGAGTGAACATTCAGGAACGTGTGCAAGGATGGGCACGTCCCATGTAGATGGGCCCAGGAACCCTGAGCCCCGCCTGTGCCTCCAAGGAGACACCAGGGGTGAGGGCGAGGAAGCATAGCTCCTTCCCACCTTCACTCCGGGGGGACTTGCCAGAGGCTCTTCCCTCCTGACGGCCCCCATCTCCTGCAGAGCTCTCCTTCAGGGTGTGGATGTGCGGTGGGAGCTTGGAGATCGTGCCCTGCAGCCGGGTGGGCCACGTCTTCAGGAAACGGCATCCCTACAACTTCCCTGAGGGCAATGCCCTCACCTACATCAGGTAGGTCACAATGCAAAGAGCACCAGGCTAGGAGTCAGGACACCTAGGTCCTAGACCCCACCAACCCTGTCGGTTACTCCTCCGGCTTTGGGCAGCTGCACCCCCTTTCTGGGCCTCAGTTTCCCCATTTGTTCCTGCCAGTTCTGGGATTCCAGGTACCTTGAGGGGTGGGAGGGTGAAATGGAGAGTGTTGGCACCAGACCTCCCTTGTCTTGACTCTCTGTCCATGAGCTTCTTGGAAAGCCGGCCCAATCACTAACTGGACTATCTGGACCCTCCACTCACTGGGCCCCAGGTTCTGGTCACGGATGCCGTGTCCTGAGCCTGACTTGTTCAGCATCTGCCCATCCATGTCCCCAGCCACAGGGTGCGCTTGGCCCTGGGGTCCAGCCATCACCCACGCTCCTGGTGGGGGTGGAAGGGGAAGAGGGTCCCGAGCACCCCCTTTGAGGACAGTTCTTTTGCTTGTCAGGCCCACGCTTCCTTGTTTGCCACAGTGGCTCCCCAGTCTAGCTAATTGAATGGCTTATTATTTCGGTTTGCTTCCCCCACCCCATTTTTTTTGTTTTTGTAATTATAAAAGTAATATATATGTTCACTGTAAAATGCAAAAACTGTACCAGTATATATTACATATACACATCTGGACGTATATGTGTTTTTACCCTTTATATCATATACAGAGGAACAAGCAAAAGTCCCTTTTACCCAACCTGACTCTTACCCCACTTGTCTCTCCAAAAGTAGCTACTGTGACTATCGATTTCTGGTCTGTCATTTCAGGCCTTTTAACTCCTTTTCATATATGCAGTTCATGTAGAGAGAAGCACACACACCATAACTTTGTGTTTTTACATAAATGGGGTCACGCTGTGTATTCTGCCTGCAGCTTGCTTTTCTGCCCCTCTACCCTAAGTGGTAGACTTCCTTCTGTGCCAGTGCGAACCACGGCCTGTACTCCATCATATAAGGGTAGGGGCCATTATTCTCCTATTGATGGGCATTCAGGTCTTCACCCTTGTTTTAGTAAACAAATATTTGGTCCATGTCCCTTTTGCCCACATGCAAGCATTTTGGCAGAATAGAGTCCTCCAGTGCAGTGTAAAGCTCATGTAAAGACAATGAGCTGATGGATGTTAATGGATCGTACTCATTTATACCACCCCAAATCATATTACTTTGCATACATTCCCAAGATTCTCATCACCCTGTACTGCACAGAGCTGATCTTGATCCTAACTCTATCACCTCCCTGGTGACTTTATTTTATTCCTTCTTCCCCTTTTAGGAACACCAAGCGCACTGCAGAGGTGTGGATGGACGAATACAAGCAGTATTACTACGAGGCCCGGCCCTCGGCCATCGGGAAGGCCTTTGGCAGGTGGGCACACACCCCCCCCCCCCCCCCCCGCCGCCAGCCCTGTTTGCCTCCCTCCACCCGCGTTAGCACAACCAGAACAAAACACAAAATGGTGTGGACGCCAGAAAAGCACGCACAGTCTCCTTGGTAACTGAGCCCCTCCCCGCTGGACTCTTGGGCGTGGGGGGTTCTGGTAGGATACGCAATGTGAGACAGGACTGGGTCCTTGAGGAGCACACAGCCTTGAGGTTGTTTCTGGGAGAAACAACCAGAGAAGGCTTGCTGCTGAAGATGAGCTGCCCGTTCACCAGCTGCCTGCAGGGAGAAGGACAGCTGTGGGAGTAGTCAGGGCCAGGCTGTCTGCAGAAAACCCTTGGGGTTTGGCCGCCACCCCCTGCTGTTCAAAATACGCCTGGGACCTGTTAGCCTGTTTTCCTGTCCTGGGCTGGTATGACGACAGTCTAGTTAAGCATTTTCAAAATGTAGATTGGTTATGAAATCAATTTCATGGGTCGTGACCGGCATTTAAAAAAAAATGATAGAGAACGCGATAGATTGGAACAGAGCGAATAGAAAAGAACAGTTGATTGCAGTTAAAGCTAAGTATTGTTTGGTGAAATTTCTTTCAGTCATATGTGTATGTGTGTAGCTATATATGCACATGGGAATACTCGACCACAATGTAAGATACATTTATTTCTTAAGATTATGGTCAGAAGGGCGCCTGGGTGGCTCAGTTGGTTAAGCAACTGCCTTGAGCTCAGGTCATGATCCTGGAGTCCCAGGATCGAGTCCCGCGTCGGGCTCCCTGCTCAGCAGGGAGTCTGCTTCTCCCTCTGACCCTCCCCCCTCTCATGTGCTCTCTCTCTCATTCTCTCTGTCTCAAATAAATAAATAAAATCTTTAAAAAAAAAGATTGTGGTCAGAAGACTAAAAACATTAGTGATCATCTCTGAATATTCTTCCCTCTGTTTATTCATATCTATATCCCTTTAAAAAAAAAAAAAGCTACATCTCTGACTATTTCTTTTCATGGTGAACTGACCTTTACTGAAGACCTACCCTGTGCTAGGCTCTTATGTTCTCTTAATTCATTTGATTCTCTGAAAACCGTCTGGGATAGGTGGTCATGTTTACTGGTGGAGAAACTGAGGCTCAGAGAGACGGTGGGGGGTCATCTGTCAGTGGCCATTCCCGTCAGGGTAGCTGAGGACACTGGGGAGGTCAAACTGGCGTCCACAGGCACATCAGAGGGTTCTCATTTGCCAAAATTCCTGAAAGACCTTTAAAGTGTGCTTTTCTTGTTAGATTCTTTCTGCTAAAATTGGAATGCAAGAAAGGAAAACTTAAAGCTCTGCTTAAGGACCAGCTAGGGGTGTGCTGAGGTCTCAAGGTGTGAGAAGCCAGAGTCAAGCAGGGCCCCGGTGGGCTGCACTGATCCTGGAAGGTGAGCAGGAATTTGAGGAAAGAAATGAGGAATGGCCAGGAGACCTGGGGTGATCTTGCAGGTCAGAGAAGGATTTGTGGCAGGTGGCCACGGCTGGAGGGCAGGCTGGGACAGCTCCTGGCGGAAAGAGGGGACCAGTCTCCTGGGGCTTCTTCCTTGTGCCCACTTGCCAAAGCCTGAGCCTTCCCTTCTCTTCCAGTGTAGCCACGCGGATCGAGCAGAGGAAGAAGATGAACTGCAAGTCCTTCCGCTGGTACCTGGATAACGTCTACCCAGAGCTCACGTGAGTGCAGCCCTCAGCTTGTGCATCTGGCCTGGGTGGGGGGCCACCCTGAGATCTCCCCATCTTGGGCAGTCTGGTTCTTTCTAGCTGTCGGCGTTGAATCTTCAGGTGAAGGCTCTGGGGGGAATGGGAAGGAGTTAAAAGTGAGATGTGGCAGGAACCAAACTTTTAACAGACTGGGTCATAGAGCCAGGAATGGGCATTGTCCCCATAGGGAGACAACGCTGCATTATGTAGCAAAAGCCGCAGAAATAAAGACTCATCCCTTTTGACTCTGTTCTCTCCCTTCTGGGAGTTTATCCTCAGGAAATAAAGCAACCAAAGCAAAAAACTATTGACAAGAGATGTTCATTCAGTGTAGACTTCTCTGCTGCTGTGAAAAATCTAGAGATAACTAGTAGTAAGGGGTGGGTTTAGTGAATCTCAACACGTGGATCCAAACAAATACTACGCGTCCATTACGATTGCAATCATAAAGCCATGCAAAGCCATGGGGAAACGTTTGCTCTGACAAACTGGAAGCGGGATGAAGAAGGGGTGTGAGCTGGGGGTGAGGGTGCATCCGCGTGTGCGCGCGTGAGCTCCGGGGCGGGGGGTGAGGCTGCATCTGCGTGTGCGCACGTGAGCTCCCGGCCTGGGCGTGAGGCTGCATCTGCGTGTGCGCGCGAGCTCCCGGCCTGGGCGTGAGGCTGCATCTGCGTGTGCGCGCGTGAGCTCCCGGCCTAAGGCTGGCGCAGGGCAGTGAGGCTTCATTTTTTCTCATTTCAAAATCCTTTTTATCCACATGGCTCCTGGCCTCCCCTCCTCAGGTCTTGACTCAAATGTCCCCTTTTGGGGGTGGGGGGAGGGCGCCTCCCCAGTCTCTGTTTGCAGAGCACCCCCTACCCCAGCATCCCCAGTTCCACGCTCGCCATCCAGCGCCTATGTGGCCAGTTCATTTCGTTATTGCCCCTCCCCGCCCCACGTGACAGTAAGCTCCATGAGGGTAGAGGTGCGGATCTGCTTTGTTCGCTGTTTGATCTCCGGCCCCTAGAACAGGGCCTGTCCCAAAACGGGCACTCGATAAATATCTTTAACTGAATAAATTGCATAGTCAATAAGCCTCAATAGTAATAACTTGGAAATTAGCATTCTTCTTTCAATAGCTGTCACCTTAGGGAACGGGTTATTCCATCACTGGCAGCTCTCTCCCAAGGATGGTGCTGAGGCTTTCCAGAACACTCCACCCCTCAGAGCCTGCATGTCCTCGAAAAAGGCAAATCTCTGTTCTTTGAGGGCGGCTTTGGTTTTTGGAAAACAGCCATAGTTAGGTTGTCACCAAGTCCAGTGAAGAAGGCGATCCCTCCCAGATAAGGTGATCCTGGGTCCCTGAGAGAGCGTGACCAGGACTGAAACAAGTATCAAGAGTAAACTGATTCTGGGAGCGAGTTTCAAGGAATTTCGAAACAATTTAAGCAACATCAGCATCCTCGAAAAGAGTTAGCGGCCTGGATGAACCAGCTCCCCAGATGATGGCTGTGGAGGGAAAGAACATTAACTTATAAAAGTATAATAAATGGACCACTTTCTCCAGTGGCCACTTTTAAGGGGATAGTTGCATTCAGACGTGTCATTTCTGAGGGAAAAAGCAGCCGTTTCTTTTCATCCTGTCGGAGTTCAGGCAACATGGGGACGGAGACCCAGGTTCTAGGCCTCAGGCAGAAGCTGGGCTGCCTGTGGGAGGCACCAGGGAGGACCAGGAATAGGTCTCTCCTCTCCACACCCAATCTGCATGCACAGTGTCCCATGTCATCCCCTGAGGACCGAAAGGAAAGAGTATTTTATACCTATCAGAAACCTGGATCCATCACAAGACAGGAGAGTGGATGTAACCAGCTATGTGAAAGGAGGAGCATGAATCGTCTTCCGTTTGTTCTGGCACTGTCCAGAGGTTTTAAAAAACTATCTTTTGTCCGTAAGATAGAAACTGTGCACCTCATTCCTGCCCAGGTTGCTCATCCCCAGTCTGCTCTTCCAGTTCTGCCTCAGTCCTCGGGGTGAGGGGCCAGCAGTGACTCCGGTCGTTGGTTAGGAAGGACATCTGTATGCCAAGCTTTCCTCCAAACAGGGGTTCCTAATGGTTGGCCCCCACTTGCAGACGGTCGGTGGGGAGACTGAGGAGGCCGAGGGAGAGGTCCCTGCTTTCCTAGGCCTGCCTGTAGTCCCAGGACCGCTCCGTCCGCCACAGATCAGAGGTCTGCAGCTGGCCTCAACAACCACTGATCTAGTACTTTTAGTAGGACGGTCAGGAACGGGGCAAGCTGCGCACACCACATTTGCCAGGGTGCTAATCACACAGTGGGTATTGTCCATTTATTATAACACTTCCTGGCAGATGGCAGTAAAAGTCTCCTAACAAAACCAGTATATCATGACAGTTTTCTAACAGATGGAAGTAAAATGTCTTGAGGAAGGGATGCTTTTGCTGTTTCTACAGAGGCATCGGTAAGGGCTAATGGCAGCCCCGCTGGGAGGAGGCCCACGGAGAGGGAAGCAGATGCAGATGTAGCGGAGCCGGCTCAGCCAGGAAGCCGGGGAGGGTGGTGGAGACGACCATCCCAGTGGCCCCCGGGTCTGGGGCCACACAGACACCTCACGAGCCACATCCAGTTTGGAGATTGTTGCCGAAGCCCCGCATCTCCCCCATAAGCATCAATGGGCAGGCCTTTGTGCCAATGGCTGTGGCCGCACATGGACAGTGCCCACCTCCGTGCTGAAAGCTGACCACCCTGAACATCTCCCTCAGGACAGGGGGCAGGGAGAGAAAACATACGGAAGGATCTGGAACAGCCTGGGCTGCATTCCTGAGCCGGCTAAGGGGCCTCAGCAGGTGTCTCATCCCCATAGAGAGGGACAATAGAACAGGCTGCCTCTGGATGAAGCAGAGGGGGTGGACTCTGCATCCCAACACCCTCGCCTCTGGGTAGCGGTTACAAATTCAAATCCTACAGTGATCAGACGGGTGAGGCAAACCAATCTCGTGGGCAACAATGAGGCACAAGGGAGTTGTGGGGACCATGGCCAACTGGGATGCAAAAGCCCTTCCCCCCCGACCACGTGTTAGTGCCTTGAGTGCCTCGCTGGAAGGCGAGCTCAGTGGGGCCTGATCTTCCCATTTTCTCAAAAGAAGCTGGATCCAGATTTCTTTGTGTAACCTTCAGATTTTTAATATTGCCAATTAGCTAAAAACAACGACGACCACACCATGCAGGTCAGACAAAATGTGTTTGAGGCTGGAGCCTCCCCCGGCCCCTGAATCAGAGGGCTCCCATTGACACCCTCTGGCAGGGCCCACCCCGATCCCAGGACAGAGAGACAGGAACGAGCAAAGAGCTTGAGGAATGCCATGCTCCCGCTGGCTCAGGGTTGTGTGGAAACTCGGACTCATGGAGGGCCTGGGTGGGAGAGTGACTCAGAGGCTGCTCTGGGTACCCAGGACCTGGGGGCCCTGACTCCCAGCCCTTATTCTGCCTCTCTTCTGCTCCCAGCCCATATCTGTGCTAGCTACTGGGAATAGAATGGCCCCCTTTCTGCCCTGGGGCCCATCTGCCCTGGAGTCCGGGGGGATTATGCCAAAGCTCTCCTTTCCAGTGCCAAGCCTCAGAAAACCTGGAAGCAAGAGTCAGGATGAGGGGTGGAGAAGGGCTGGGCCTCAGGGAGCAATCCGGGGTCTTGGCTATGGACTGTCCAGCCTCTAGGCGAGGCCTAGTTGGGGCATATCATGGTCTCTGCTCAGGGTCAAGATAGGAAAGACGACATCTGATCCAAAGGAAAGGAGGATGGGGCGCCTGGCTGGCGTAGTCAATAGAGCATGTGACTCTTCATCTCGGGGTTATGAGTTCAAGCCCATGTTGGGTGTAGAGATTACTTAAAAAATAAAAACATATATATTTTTTTCAAAGGAAAGGAGGATAGACAGGAGGAGGGAGGAAGCAGGTGAAGGAAGTGGGAGAGAGAAGGGGAAGGAAAGGAAGTAGAAGAAGCAGTGTTAGTGATTGGCAGGAGGGGAGAGGCATCCAGAGGAGAAGGAGAGGGATAAAGGAGGAGTAAGGAGGAGCAGAGAGCCTACGGGGCCGGGAGGGGAGCACCGCTTACAGGGGCCTTTCTCTCTGGGGAGGGGCTTGGCGTGGTTGGCCCTTCCCACAAAGGGGAGGTGGTCCTTTTGTTCATAGCTTCAACCACCTGTGTGTTAGGGGATCATAGGGGGCATTTTATTATTGATCATAGTCATTATTGTTATTATATTACTATTTTTATTAAACTTCCCTCTACTGACAAGTTGGGGGCAAAATAAGTATTTATCTCTTCAAATGCCATATTCCCAGGAGGGATTGATCCTGATGCTCTGTGAGGCAATAAGAAACCAATAAAGATGACCTTTTAAGCTAAAAAAAATGCGTTTGGGGCCATATTCAGCTTGGGGGCCAGCAGTTTTCAACCTGTGGTCTAGAATTATGCAAACTCTCAAGAGGGGCCTGGAGGGGTACACACTCCTTCCAGGAGTGTGCAAGAGAAAGTGAAGATGTCTTCCCAAGGCTCTGTGAGAGTGGGTCATGGTTGGGGGTTCTGGGGGCTTCCAATCAGCCTCGAGGAAGACCTGGTTTGGTTGAGATCAAAGAATGCCAGAAGTGTTATGATGCCCCCGCTCCCCAGCCCACCTAGGTTCTCTTTGGACAGAGGTAACAAGAGGTGGTTAAGATTAGGCACATGGGGGCGCCTGGGTGGCTCAGTCGTTAAGCGCCTGCCTTCGGCTCAGGTCATGATCCCAGGGTCCTGGGATGGAGCCCCACATTGGGCTGCCTGCTTGGAGGAGAGCCTGCTTTTCCCTCTCCCACTCCCCCTGCTTGTGTTCCCTCTCTCGCTGTGTCTCTCTCTGTCAAATAAATAAATATTTAGGCACAATAAATATAAGATTAGGCACATGACCAGACTCTGAGCCCCATCATGCCGTGGGGACATAACCCAAGAGGGTGTATGACCTTCTAAACCCAAGAATACAAGCCTGCATCAGCTGGGGCCAGCAGCCTCCTTGGGTTTATTACCCACAAAATAAGACAATGTGTCGTGTGTGTGTGTGTGTGTGTGTGTGTGTGTGAGAGAGAGAGAGAGAGAGAGAGATGTGTGTTTAAGCATATTTTAAATAATAATAAGCATTATTATTTAAAAAATATAAATTTTTAAATAATATTTTGAAACACCTGTTTTATTTAACAGTATGTTATAAACATTTTTCCATGCTATCAGTTACTCGTTTGGAGTCATTTTTAATGGCTATGGGGCTTTCCATCCTACAGATGAATCAGTATTTATTTAGCCCATCCCCTGTTGTTGGATATCTATTTTTTCAGTATAACCAATCACTCTGCAAACATCCAAAATTATTGCCGCAAGATAACAAATTCCCAGAAGTAGGATTGAGATTGTTAGGTCAAATGTATGCACATTATTTTTTGTGTGCTTTTTATTATTGAAATACAACTGACGTACAATGTTGTATTCATTTCAGGTGTACAACATAGTGATTCAACAATCCTCTACATTATGCAGTGCTCCCCATGATAAGTGTAGTCACCACCTGTCACCGTACGACGTTATTACAGTATTATTGACTATGTTCCCTATGCTGGACTTTTCATCTCTGTGACTTATTTTATAACTGGAAGTTTGTACCTCTTAACCCCTTTTATCTATGTGTGCACATTTTTAAAGCTTTGGGTACATAAAGCCACATTGCCCTCCAGAACTGTTGGGCCAATTTATGCTCCCACCCATAGAGTATGAGAAGATCTGCTCCCATAGCTATTGCCAACACTGGGGATTGATATTGATTGGTGTTGATATAATATGATATATATGATATATTTTATATAAGTAAATATATAGAAATAATACATATTTATTACATATTATATGTTATGCACATATGTATTGTAAACAGTGGTAACTCTCTAATATGTATTTCTTTAATCATTAGTGAGATTGAACACATTTTCCTATTTGTGGGTTTGAAATTTATCTCTCCAAAGTGACCTTTTCCCTGTCATTTTGAGATGTCCTATCGAGTCCATACTTAGACCCCAGTCTCTCCCCAGGTTTTCTTCTCTCTAGACTGGGGAGCCTTGGCTTTCTGGTCTGAGCTCTTTTCCCAGGGTCCCCCCAGGCTTGGCCTCCAGGGCTGCCCCTAGGGCTCAGACCCGGTGGGGTGAGGCTCAGTCTTCCCAGAGGCATCCTGCTCTTTCCCCCGTCCCTGCCCCTGCTGGCTAGGGCTGCTCCCCAGGGCCCCTTCCCGTGAGACCGAGACCACGCACGAGCATGGTGCCCGGGGAGCTGACCGAGCACTGCCTCTGGCTGAGGGGTGAGTAAGCCTAGAGAGGGCAGAGGACAAGCCTGAACCACTCCATTTTCTCTCAGAGTCCCCGTGAAGGAAGTGCTCCCCGGCATCATTAAGCAAGGGGTTAATTGCCTAGAATCCCAGGGCCAGGACTCAGCTGGGAACTTCCTGCTTGGAATGGGCATCTGCAGAGGGTCTGCCAAGAACCCCCCAGCACCCCAGGTAAGCTGCTTAGGGCCTCGAGGTCAGAATCAGGAGGGGGAAAGGAGCCTGGGTCATTGTCCAGGAGTGGGGGAGGGGGAAAGGAGCCTGGGTCATTGTCCTGGAGTGGGGGAGGGGGCTTCCCTTGGCTCATTCTCATTTTCTCTCTGCTTGCACCCTCCACAAACCCGCTCTCCCAGGAACGTGTACGTGTACACTGTCCCCTCACGCTGCTCCTTGGGTCTGCTTCTGCCACATTCTCGTCCCTTTTCCCACCTGTCCCACAGTTGCCCTCGGGGCACCACCCACTTTCTCCTTGCTGAGGGAGAAATGTTACCCAGACGGCACCCGGTTCTCTCCTGGGATGCAGCTGTGGTCAGCGTGTATCACGGACAGCAGGGCATCCAAGACTCCTGTGTGTATGTGCGTGTGCCACATATGAGGGTCACTGCACTCATGCCACAACAAGAGTAGGTCGTAGAGATCCCCTAGCTGCCCTGGTCCTGCACCCTGTCTCTCCCTGTCCCCCCACCTTGGCATCCCTTGGTACATCCTTGGTTGCCCTCCAGCCAGCTCCAGCTATGCTGCCCCCCATCCTTTTATTACGAAAACTTTCAAACATACAGAAAAGTTGAAAGAACAATACAGTGAATACCCATATACTCACTCTTGTTATTTGTAGAAAATTCTGCCAACATACACGGTATTTGTTTTATAACCTGCCTACCCTCCTCCCCATCCCTCACCGCACACTTGGACTCGGCCCTTCACGTCCCTGTCTTCTAGGCGTGGCTGTTCAGCGACCATCTCATCCAGCAGCAGGGGAAGTGCCTGACTGCAGCCTCCACGTCCATCACCCCAGGCTCCCTGGTCCTACTGCAGGGGTGCAACCTGAGAGAAGGCAGGCAGGTGAGTCTCCTCACCCCCCGGGGATGTGCAGGCTGAGTGGCAGCTCCTGGCACGGGAGCCCTGGGTTGAAACAGATGGACTCAAATAAGCCCTCCAGAGTGAGGATCCCTCCAAGTCAGCGGCAAGGTCAAGTCTGTTGTGCTCATGAGGAAGCACTTCTTCAAGTAAATATGGTTACATGTCCGTCCTGCCAGCCTGTGGGTGACACGAGGACAGGGGCTGTCTTGTGTCCCTAGCCCCCGACAACCACCGCAGCCAAACTTGAGCTGCCTTTTACCAAGAGCCAGTGATAGGAGTTTTACATAGACCATCTCATCTTATCCTCGTGCAACCCAGGGATTTGGGCCCTCGTCCCCTCCCCATTTTACAGGTGAGTCAACCGAGGCTTGCTGAATTTAAGAAACAGGGGTCAGATAAAACACAGCTGGGAAGGGGTAGAGCCGAGATTCAAACCCAGGTCAGTGTGACCCCTAAGCCCACGGTCTTAACCCAGAACATAGTAGGTGCTCGGTAAGTATTTCTTGTCTGTGGCTGCCGGGAAAGTGAGACCCAGACACACCGATTTCCAAGCTGGCACGACAGCCTCCCATGAGCACTACCTTTTCCATTTGTCAAACACTCAGCCGCCCTGTCTCCATGAATCCTGGGAGACAGGCCAGGCCCTCTGGCCGAGGAAGAAACCGATGTTCCGAGAGAGGACATCACTTGCCCAGGGTCAGCATCAGCCAGTGGCAGAGTCAGCTCAGCTCCCTTCCGGGGGGGGGGGGGGGGGGAGGAGCCGCTCTGCCCGAGGGATGGAACACAAAGTCCAGAGGTCTCCTCCAGCCCTTCCCCTGCCCACACACCCCGGTAGCCGTCCCCGTGCCTGACCCTGGCCGGCCGGCTGGACAGTGCAGGGCCGAGGAGAGCGCCTGGCCTTTCCTCCCACCCTTTTCCTGTTTGCCTGGGTCAGCTCTTTCTTTAGGGATGACTGGCAATTGGCTACACCATTCTGGAAAAGCAGCCAGATCCCCTCCCTCCAGCCTCTGAGTGCGTGCATGCGTGTGTGTGTGTGTGTGTGTGTGTGTGTGTGTGTGTGTGTGTGTGTGAATTGTGTGCCAGGATCTGCTTGCTGGCCCTGCTGGACACTTCTGAGGTGTTTCTGATTGGCAGAGGAAGTTTGTCCTGCTACCTCCGCCCCTGCCCTGCAATGAGGGATGTCCTCAGGCTCTTCTTCACTGGGGGCAGCAGACCTCTCCAAGGGTCAGGCTTTGAGCCCCCAGGAAGTAGCTCCTGGGGGAGCCACCACTCACTTAATTCTCTCGAGCTCTGTCTAATCTGCTCCTGCAAGTCCTGCCAGGTCCCCAGCGGCACCCTGGCCCCCGGGCCCTCTCCTCCCGGAGAATAGGATGAGTGGGTCTCCCACTGCTGGTGCCTTCTCAAAGCTAAGCCTTGCTTCTTGGTCTCCCTTTGGCTCCCACGGCCACTGGGCGTCATGGATCCGAGAGGCTCTGTGTCCTGGAGCCAGTGGGCTGTAGTCAGCAGACCCCAGCCCCGCCACCCCTCACCCCTCTGAGCCTCAGTCTCCTTCCTGCCGGCCTTGCAAGGTGCCTGCAGGAACGGAGGCTGAGGAGATAGGAGGGTGCCGTGAGGGGTGCTGTTTCTCTGTCCAGGCCCAGGCCTGAGTGGCCGGGAGAGTGCTCGATGGCATGGGTGAGAAGTGAGAATCCCGTGGTTTAGGGAGCACCTTCAGCGATCGGGTGATCTCTTCACTCATCCGCGCACTCACCCTTCATAAATACCACTGCGTTGGGCCCCTGCCTGTTCTCAGGAAGGTACGGCTCCTGTTGGCCACAGGCAGAAAGGAGGACGGGGTCCAGCGATGCCCAGGGCGGGGGAGCATGGCCAGCCTCTCAGCCCTTCTCCTGAGTGTTCCAAAGGACACCACCTTCCTCCACCCAGGCATCTCCAAATGTTCCACGGGAACACCTCTTTTCCCCTTCCTCAAGCCCGGCGAAGAGGAGGCTCAGGAGGAGATTGTGATGGGGACCCCAGGCCTCCCACCATCCTGCTGGTCTTATTCCTCATCGCTGCAGACATAGTGGCTGGATCCCCCTTACAGCCCTTGGTCACCTGCTGCCTGGTTAGAGGCCAGGCCGGAAGCTCAGAGCTGTGGGGAGAGAAAATCTTGTTTGAAGAAGCAAAAGACGCACTAAGCCAGGACCCGCAGACTCAATGTGCCAGCAGGGAGGGATGGGGTGTGCTGCAGGGGTGGGGTGTGCTGTCCTGGGCAGGATCTTGGTAAATGGAGAGCAAGAGCCCCACTTCTCAGCCCCAACTGCTCCGGGCCGTATAAGAAACTGGCCCATGTCTAAAGGGAAGCTAGAAACCCAGATTTTCATGTGACAAGGAAGCCAAATTTTATTTTATTTTCTTTTAAGATTTTTTTTTTTTTTTTAATTTGACAGAGAGAGACACAGTGAGAGCGGGAACACCAGCAGGGGGAGTGGGAGAGGGAGAAGCAGGCTTCCCGCGGAGCAGGGAGCCCAATGTGGGGCTCGATCCCAGGACCCCGGGACCATGACCCGAGCCAAAGGCAGGCGCTTAACGACTGAGCCACGCAGGCGCCCCACGAAGCCACATTTTAAACAGACACTGTGCAGGCCAAACAAAATACAGCCCCGGGTCAGATTCATTCAGCCGATGGGCCTCTGATCTTCCTTCTGCTGGACTGTGGAAGCAGGAGTGCCTCAGAAGGGAAGGGGTTTAAGACTGCGTGTGGGGTTGGGGAGCTCTTATGTAGGGGACATAGTCTGCCTTAAGTGAGGGGGGGTATCCGAGGGGTATTCAGGCCACTTACATTGATGTGAATTATTATGATTGTTAATTATTGTTTTCTCCCCCGTCCTCCCTGCCAGAGATGGAGGAGAAAAGCCTCTTTCATCCAGCACTCGGTCAGCGGCCTCTGCCTGGAGGCCAAGCCCGCCCAGCTGGTGACCAGCAAGTGCCAGGCCGACGCCCCCGCCCAGCAGTGGCAGCTATCGCCGCACACATGACGGTAGCCTGGGGCCTCCCGTACCTTTTGCATGAGACTTTGGGACTGGAAGCGGGTTAGGGTGGGGGAGTGTAAAGCAGGCCGTCCCCATCTCCTCACATTTCCGCCGGAATCATCAGCAAACACCCCTGCCACGACACACAGCTCCCCAAAGCTTGTTCGGGGCGGGCACAGGGGGGCAGGCCCTGATGCTCCGGCTGCCAGCCCGGCCCTGCCCCAGAAGAGGAGACGGGCAGGATGCTGGACTGCTGCTGGGTGGAGACTGGGCAGCCCCCCCCCCCCGGCCCTTTGTCCCCTTCCCTTCACCCTCCCAGGGCCCCTGCTGGGTCACAGGGCCTAGCTGTGGGGCCGGCACGAAGGGACAATGTGGGCAGCATGGATGGGGAGGCTGAGGGCCCGCCGAGGGGGTGCAGCATGAAGGCAGATGGAGAACAAGAAGGAGGTGAGAAGCTCCGTGGCCTGTCCCAGGCGGGTGCTGGGTTGAGCGTGGGAGGGATAGGATCTGGAGCAAGGGATGGGTAATTTGCAGAAGGACATGGATGGAAAAGCAGCAGAGCCCCAAAAGAATTAGTCTCTTCCGGACAACCCATAGTTCTTCCCAAGCTGTGTCAGTCCCCGCGCATCGCGCCCAGCGCTCTGGCCTCCACGTTCCTAGCAAGAGGCTGCAACGGGGTCTTCAGGGGCAGCCTTGGGACCCAGTTTATTAAACAGATCCCGCTTCCGTTTGGCCATGTGTCAGGCCAAGACCCCTTTCCTTGGGCCTAAAGACCAGCTGGTGCCCTGTCTGCTCTTCCCGGGCCCATGGTGATGACCCCGTGTGGGCGGGCAACCACCATGCACCCTGGAGCAACCCCATCCTCGTTCAGACTTTGGCTCCTGCCTTCTCAAAAGCCTTTGTCTCCGTAAATACAGCATTATGGTGGTGAAGTAGCTGGTAAGAACAGGACCTCCCTTCTGGAGCTAAACATTCCCTAAGACATTAGGGAGTAAGTCCGGGAGGCTAAGCCTCATCCTCACCCCTCCCTGCTGCAGGAGGGAGGCCTGAGAGGGTCAGTTCCCACAGTGAGCGGGGAGGCTGGCTGGCGGCTCCTGTTTGTGTGGAGAAACCCAGTTCCTTCTCACGGCCACTGGGCCCATGGCCTGGTCTTGGAAACGCTTCTGCTATTCCCCATTTCCTCTTCCCCAGCCCTAGTGGCTCAGGCAGGGTGATCTTTGGCAAAAGACCAGGGGTATAAGGACCCCTGGGCATCTCCCTCCCAAAGCAAATCCGCCTGGGACCTCTAGGGAGTTCGTGGATTCCAGAGGGCCCGGGACTCTCCTGAAATTGTCCCCCCAAATCGTGCATGTGTGTGCAGATGTGCATTTTCCTGGGGAGAGGGTCCATGGATCACCCCAGCTTCTTGCAGAGGTCCCTGATCCCCAAAGGGTCTGCACCTCTGCTCTGGCCTGGAGCAACCACCGGGCTGAGCTGCCATGTACCTTCTCCCTTCCTGGTGAGCCTAGATTGCTGGTTCCTGCTCCTCCATGGGCCCTCAGGCCAGCAGCCCTGCCATGGGGGGCCTCAGTAGCTTCCTCACCCCCTGGCTCTCACCAGGCGCTCAAGCAGTGCTCCTGGGCCCCAGCACAGGGCCCTTGGCCCCCCGGGGGCCCCATCTCCCGTCCTCTGTCACCGTGTTTCCTCCACCCCCTTCTCTGTTGTGCCTGTCCCCCCCAACCCCCCTGCAGCGTGGCCCCTTGGGGATGGGGGGGCACAGCTTCCCTCACTGAGTGTAAGGGGGCTGCTGCTCAGAGAAGCCTGAGAGCCCCTCCCTTCCCTGTGGGCCGACTGCAGCTGTCAGACGTCCCTGCCTTCCCTGTGGGCCCACTGCACCTGTCCGCCGCCCCTCCCTTCCCCGTGGCCCCACTGCACCTGTCAGACACCCCTCCCTTCCCCGTGGGCCCACTGCAGCTGTCCACCGCCCCTCCCTTCCCTGTGGGCCAGCTGCACCTGTCAGACACCCCTCCCTTCCCCGTGGGCCCACTGCACCTGTCAGACGCCCCTCCCTTCCCCGTGGGCCCACTGCACCTGTCCACCGCCCCTCCCTTCCCTGTGGGCCAGCTGCACCTGTCAGACACCCCTCCCTTACCCGTGGGCCTACTACACCTGTCCGCCGTCCTTCGTGGTGGGACTCGGCCCTGCTCTGCTCTTGCTTTTCCTCTTCTTGACCAAAGCATGTGCCACTCGCTGCCGTCCCTGAGGGGCCTCGTCTTTATGAAACGTGCACCTGGAATAAAACCACTTCTCACCCATACACGTGCACCCGTGCCTTTCTCACCCCGAAGCCACCCTCCCCTGCCGTGTGGGCAAGCTGGGGCCTCGATGCTATAAAACAAACTGAAAGCGCTCGGGTCTCACCCCTCCTGTACCTGACAGCTTGCTCCTCGGCCTACATGCCCCACGGTACCCCAGGGTGTCCCGGATGACAGGCTGGCAGCTCTGGGGGACTAGCAGGTGTCCCTGCTGCTGGGGCGGGCTGGGACCAGAGCCCCACTCTGGCTCTGTGGCCTCATCGTGGGACCCTACTGCGGCTTTGAAGTGGAAACCACGGGGCTTTTCCAAATGCTTGCCTTTTGCCAACCCTCTCTCCTTCCCTGGGTGATAGCCCTGACCCCCCAGAACTGCCCTTCCCCGCCTCTACCACACAAAAAGGCAGTGGGAAAATGCAGGTGGGACATCTTCCTGGGTAGGAACAGCAAACTAACTCCAGAAAGAGTCCCATCAGCCTAGCCTTGTTGATTGGGTAGCAGATGCTGTGCCTAACGTTTCCATGGAAACCAGTGGAAAGCCCCCACCACTCCTATGATCAGAAGCTGAACCTACCCAGGTAAAAATAAACGCTGCTTCGGTGCACATATGAACAGTGGTGGGCAGGCCAGTGCGCACCTTTCCTGCACGCAGCCATTTCTGCCCCCACCCCCCACTTCCATCTCAGGGGTTCCCAGAACTTCTGGCCACCATGCCCCTAGCTGGTGACAGTTCCAAGCGCACAGTGTGGCTGCAGAGCCCAGCTTGGGCTAACTGGGCACAGGGAACAATTTACTGCAGAAGACTCCGGCTGTAGTCTCTGTCCGTCCTCTCAAGGAGCACACCCCACTGCCCACCTCCTTCTTAGGGCGCTGGCCACGCTGGGCCGGCTCTCCACATTCCCTCTGTTTTCCTTCCCAGCCTCCAAGGGCTCTGGTGCTGCTTCTCCTGAGTCATGCTCTTTTGCCCTCCTCCAAACCTACCTCTCGGAGGCCCATTTTTCTCTTCCACCCCCCCTTTCTTTTTTTCTGGAAAATAAGACTGTGAGCCTTTAGCCAGCTCCTGGAGGGGTTGGCAGAAACTCTCCGGCTGGCCCTTAGGGACTTACAGAACACAGCAGAAAAGTCTCGAAGAGTGCATGGGTGGGGAGGGCAGGAGGGACATGGGCATGAGGCCAGCCTCCCGTTTATCCAGCAGGGAGGAGTGCCTCCATCCCTGGGCCTCTGTGACTTGCCTTCAGTTTTCCCAGTGGCTCAGCCCCACACCCCTCAGGAGAGGGCTCTCCAACTGCAGTTGGGAGAAATAACATGGGCAACACCTGTCTTCCAAGGGGACCAGCACCCCCAGGCCTGCGGAGAATCTTCCATCACTGGGCGCGGTGTGATCCTCGCCCACCAAGAGAACAGAATAGGAAACCTGGAAAAGAAAAGCTACAGTTCGTGACCCACAGCTTCATTCCCGACAGTGTTCCCACCGTCCTTGGTGTGTCCCTGCCATGGTTGGGTCTGTTTCCTCCAGAGGGAGGGAGGGAGGGGTTCAGGCAGCTTCTCATCTTAAAAGGTCTTCACGGCTGGGCAAAGAGCTCAGGTGAGGCAGGTGGGGGCCGCCCTCTCCTGGGCCTGCAGCCAGGCTGTGTGGGTCAGCAGGAGGGTGGAGGTTCCAGAGCCATCTGAGGACAGCCCTCTGCCTTGGGACTCGACCCCATGAAGTGCGAGGAAGTGGGTAGACAGAGTGTGGATCCCAGGGCCCTCGTCAGCCAGGCTGTCCTCACTCTGTCACTTACTGGCCATGTGGTCTTGAGTCTCTTACATCATCTCTCAGCCTTGGGTTCCTCACCTGGAGGAAGGGGTCACTTCGAGCCCTGGAGGGATTTTGTGAGGAATGATTTATTTCTCGTGTGCAAAGCATCTCTCTAAAAGCCTAGTAAACATGCATTCGTGCCACTATTTTTTTTTTTTTAGATTTTTATTTATTCATGAGAGAGAGAGAGAGAGAGAGAGAGAGAGAGAGGCAGAGGGAGAAGCAGGCTCCCAAGGAGCAGGGAGCCCGATGCGGGACTCGATCTCAGGACCCTGGGATCATGACCTGAGCCGAAGGCAGTCGCCCAACCATCTGAGCCCCCCAGGCGCCCCCGTGCCACTATTAATAAACATTTTTGGAGTGCCTGCTACGTACTAGGCACTTTACCAGGGGTGGTGACACACATATAAAACAGAAATTGTCTCTGCCCTTAAGGACATTCTAGCAGGAGACATGGACAAAGAAAGAGGTCCCTGTGATACCACATGATAAAAGCCACAGGAAAGGCAGGAGATATGGCAGCAGCAAGGAGGGGCCTCTTGCTGTGGGTTGGGGGCCAGGAGTCCTGGTGCTTCCAGGACAGCTGCTCATGACCCTCTGGGCAACGCCTGCCTCGGCTGGGTGGAGGGTGGGCCGGATGAGGCCTGGTGGGAGCTAGAATGCTAGCCGGGCTGGTGGCTCAGCAGGTACCGTGGAATGGCCTGTCATTGTGCATACTGCACCAAGTACTACATGGCTTGTCACCTCAGTGCACACAGCACCGTGGGGATGTAGACCAGTCTGTAATCATAGAAGGATTCTGGAAGGAAGGTATGGCAGCCGTTTAAACCCAAACAGATAAACCCTGTCCTTCTTGAGCTAATGACCATTCCTCCAGGGCTCAGTCTTCTTTGGTGAGGGCAGAGGAAAGGATGGGGACCAGGAGAACTGGATGATTCTTATCTGGAGACAAGGAATACAAATGACCAGGTGGAGTTCCAGAAAGACTTGTTCTCTCCTTCCTCCTTGATTCAGGTTACCTCTGATCCATTCAACCATCTGAAAACAAAGCCTGTCTCTCAACAATTTGTCTTTCAAATAAGTGTCTCTCAAGCTTCAGCCCCCAGATAAGCTGGGGCAATCAGCTCAAGGTGCCCGTAGGCATGTTTGTCCCCAGGCTCTCCCCCAGACCTGCTGACTCCGAATTTCCATGTGTGTCCGTGGCCGAGGTGATCCAGATTCACCTGGAGTCTGCGACCCTCTGAAGCATGAGGCAGACCTGGGGCCCAGGGAGGGGGAGCCATGCAGGGGATACTAAGGATGAGCCCCAGCTCTGCACCAAGTACTACAGTACTTGACCTCACTGTGAGCGGGAGAAGCCAAGGGGAAAGAAGGCCACTCCCACGCTCCTTACCAGCAAAAGGATGTAGGAGCTGGATGTCTGAGCCAGAACTGGCTCCCGAGGGGAGCAGTGACAGACAGATGCCCCCAGCTAGGACACCCTCATTTGAACAAGAAACCAGGGCTGGCAGGAGAGTTTGGGGTTCTGGGTCCAGGATCAGGAGAGAAGTGTCTCCAGTCGTGGTTGCTTAGTCTCCCCTGGGGCCTCTCCCCACCACCTGAGTCAGAGGCAGCCCCCAGCTGAAGCCCCCAGCTGGGTTAGAGGCAGCTTGCTGAAGTGTGGGTGGCCCATAGGCCCCATAGCACTCTCAGACACAGCCACTGACATTGGCAAGGGCGTCCCTCACCCCCGGGATGACTGATCTCCAGAGCCTCCAGAGCCTTGTTCTCCGGCGGGGGTGTGTGTGTGTGTGTGTGTGTGTGTGTGTGTGTGTGTGTGTGTG